>NC_061095.1:16248723-16267292 GCF_015104395.2 Macrobrachium nipponense | reverse complement strand
AATCGGTTGCATCTACTGAATAATAATATTTTATTTTAAATTAACATCTTACGGCACGATAGTTAATCATTGCCTGTACATCTTCGTCTTTTTTTTACTCCCTTTCACTACAAGATCTATTGCTAAGTCTCCTCACAAAGGTCGTGTTTTATAAAAAAACGTTCCTTGAACTTAAATAAAGGATAGTTATATGTCATCAAGCTGTGATTTACCCTTTAAATTCAAGTACAGCATATACTCTGCATTGTCATGAAACTGTCAAGTTAGCCTTACATATCCTGTTGTGCAAGAAAGCATCAGAAACTTGAATTATAAAATACGCGCACATGGTATGTTTTTAAATTGAATCCTTCAGTTTACTACATACGACCGAGTTTTTCACGTTTCAGAAGGTTTTCCGTTGTGAGGAACTGAACGATTAAAAAAAAAAATAAAAAACGTCCATGGAAGAAAGTTCACTTTTAATGATTTATTGATTTAAAACGGTTCTACGCCGCTGAGGCATCCATGACTCAACCAGACCCACTTTGCATGAAACTTTAGACTAGGTTCGGAGAATGGAGTTGGTTTTCGTTTTGTTGGCGGGCTTTTCTTATTTCAGCTAACTTATTCAAGTGCGCTTTAATTTTTATTATACTGAAACTATTATGATTGAAAGCAATCTCGTCAAGGAACAGGAATGAAAACTTTAATTGTTTTATTCATGAATATATCGCACTGAACGTTTCGTGAAAATAAATCAGTCTACAGCTAAATAAATTTTTGTTTACCGTACATTTTGCCTCTTACTTAGCGTCCTAGCAAGTGCAAATAAACAACCAATAGGACCAAACGTTTAATAATAATAAAAAAAAGGGGCAGGGTGTGGGTTTTAGTTACTCATCCAACAAAGAAGTTGGGGTACGAAATAAAAAAAAAAAACGATCGATAGGTCTAGTCACGCAACTACGCACGGACAGAATTTACTTGAACAATCGTATGATTCAAACACACAGATGCACAAAAGAACCAACGGCATTCTCATGACCCTCGAGCAAATAATATTCAGCCTTTGAAAGAGATACAGTTTTGGAAAATGTAGCCTTACCTAACAGAATTTAATGTGCAGTTACGACCACCGCACTGTTGTTCATAAACAGCAAACTGTTACCGCAAAAATTTTGTTAAGAAACCTGCGTCCTGGAGGTATCATTCATCTGTATTACTTATGCTTGAAGTTGGAGCTTCAAATGAGAATGAGAAAATAAGAAAATATGCGACAGATAAGTGAAATCATTAGGTTTTTTTTTATAATAACTTGTTACACTTGAGTTGGAAGATAAAAAGAAACCGATGACACTAATAAAATTGGATAGTGAACATCGTGAAATTTGGAGCAGTAATGAAACGTGAGGAATGAAAGGAAATCGAGATTCAATATCTAAAGTGATATACGTTAAAATTTAGAACCCTGGTACTACAGTTTTTAACTTTCCAATACCTGGCTTTAATAAATATTTTCCTTCTCACATTAATTACTGAGAGACAACTGTTCTAGGCATTTGATTAAAACTGCATAACAATTATAGAATATTTGCTTTATTGTAACATTATAAAAAATTATTGTTCCGTAGAAACAATAACAAAACTCTTGAACAACGTTGTGTGATGCAATGGCTTAAATTCTAAGTAACCAACTATATAAAATGTTCTCTAGTATCACAGATAATTCATTTAGAATAGTAAGTCTATTCCACTCCATTGCCCCGACAATCTCTCTCACTGGAAAGCACAATGTTCGCATTATTCACTGGAAAATATCTTTTTACAAAGATTGTTCTATCTCTTGTACGTACGTGTATAAACGCTTACATCTGTAATAATAATAAAAATAATATATAAACAGTTCTGTTTTAGGTGATTGGTTGAAAAAATACACTATAGATAATATCAAATACGATAGCGATACTCGTCAGCACCATAAACCAACCACTTCAATCGAACACTGCTTTTCATACCTGAGCAACAACATCGAAAAAAAAATTAGACAAAAGAATCCGAACTGAACAGATTACAATTGTTTTCCGAAGATATTATGCGTTATTCCCAGTTATCAAGGCGTATTTCAAATTACCTCAGGACGGGTCACTTTCATCTAAACTTATACCAGGATAGATGCAGAGGTGGTACTACGTATCTTCACCAGCGGACCAGAGTACGCGAAGTCGACGTTTTCTTGGGACGAATTATAATATAATCACTCTGTGAATCAGGCATTTCAGAATCTCAAGGCCGATTTTGTTATGACTCTGTTGGTTTGGGAAGTTTAATGATTTTGAAACACTGCTCAAGGTCTTTTGCTGACACAAAACCAGCTTAACCTAAACCGACCACCATACCATTGGGTCTATCATGCCCCAAAACTACTCCGGTTCAATCAGCCACTCGTCCATGCGCCAGTTACTTCGGTTTGGTCAACCACTCGTATCTGCCGTTCAAGTAATCGATTCTCGCTTGACCCACGGGAGAGAGGTCGTCTTTTGGGAAATATTCCGGCACAGGCAGAGCTGCGCTGAGGGTGATGCCAGCGACCAGCAAGACGACGAAGACGGAGAGCGCCACCCACCAGCAGTACCTCTCCCACTTCTCGATTTTGAAATTCCTCAGGACGTAGATGCCGACCGTTACGCCGGCGATGGCGCCTCCCAGGTGTCCCATGTGACCGGTCTGGAAAAGAAATTGTAGTTACTTATTATTATTATTATTATTATTATTATTATTATTATTATTATTATTATTATAAGCAGTATGGTAACGAATCTGTCTGATTGAAATCAAGCTCTGGGTAGAACTGATGACCAGTTCCCGCAAGTCACCGAACGGCATATTTACCGCCTTTTGCCTATGTTTTTTTTATTATGTTTAAATGCCTTATGTTTATCATTATGGTATTTACCGTCTTTTGCTTATGTTTCTTACAATCATCCTAAGAGGGATGGTACTAAACACAGCGCCAAATTTGCACGCAAACTGTAGTTACCAAAACCAAAGGGAGCGCGGTAGCAACGTTCAACTTTACCAAGTCCTAGGTCTAAAGAATGGCATGAAATATGCCCAAAAGTATCACTCACGTTTGAAGGTGTCGAACTGAAGTATCTGTCGTGTATTGCCAGTGACAAATCCATCGTGCTCAGGACGAGGATGATGATCAACTGAACCCACCTAAACTCCATCTGTGACCAGTTCTGTGGGCCAGAGAGAAGCATCACTATGACGGGGTCATAAAAATTTTAAACTAGAAACAAAATTCTTAAATATGGATTTTCCAGATATAATGAGAGAGAAGAATAATATTAGAGAAACTATTTCTGTAGAGACTATCTAGACATCAATATTTCTGAAGAAATTATTCATTACACAAAGTAAGTGGATTCAATTACATAGGCCTACAAGATCAGCTTTGATATCTCTTCAGGAGATGCAAGTTCAAGACGTTTTAGTTTTGCAAAGAAATTGAGGACTTAAATAGTAAACCTACAGTCTGCACGCTTGCGTACTTTATGAATAAGTGGGACTTTAATAAGGAAAACATTATATCTAATTACTTAGCAATGAATTGTCCAAAGAAAAACTGAGTATCAAATAATGACTTTGTTAAGCCAACTAGAATAGTCTTAGGCAACTAACGACCAAAATAATGTTCCTAAATGCTTTATGATGTCTGAAGATTATTGCTTAGAGGCTAATGAACTGTATCAAGATCAGTGTTAAGATATATGTTTTAACTTTTATAAATGCTGATTCATGCATTGGCTTAGTTTCCTAATTATCATTATTAGCATTTTCCACAAAACAGAATGCCAATCTAGGAAGAAATATATAAGAAAAAAAAAAGAGCTTGGAGACGGAAGGTAGTACAGTCCTTGATGATAAAAGTTAAACGAAGGTTGTCCCGTTCTTACCAATAGAAGATTTCCAATATGGGCGTATTCTACCGCAAAAACTCCACCCGACGCCCCGAGGACGAATATCTCCGGGTGCATAATGGACTGCGCCAAGGAGCCGAAGAGGATCCCTGTGAAGTAGATGATTCCCACCCGCCACCACCCGTGGAAAATCTCCAGGGCGATACCTAGGACTAGTTGCACGAGCAGGTTTCCGAAGAGGTGCACGTACCTGCGGGAAAGGGTTAATTCATTTAATCAAAAAGGAGATTCTGGTTGTGTCCCATATTACCTAACTGACATTTAAGTCTTCATCTCAGCCTTTGAGTATGAAATACAGCGATTTATTCACCGGTACTGAACCTAGCGGGCTGGGCGTTCACATAGACTACCACACATACAGGGTGTCCATAAAGCCCCAGTCCCGTTAAAAGTATATATTGTTCAGAATGGTACTGGGAATTTATGGACACCCTGTCTTTCAGTAGCATTCATTCCTACGTTCTCAATTTTAGGCATAATTTCTACATGATTTATTCATGATGATTTCAAAACTCAAACGGGAATGGAATGGACTTTCTAGGCATATTCCGATTACCTGATTCCAGTACAGTTAACCGGCCCAAATCTCTTGCGTATACAGCCTGACTATCTAGGCCTATTCCTATTATCTGGTTCCAGTCCAGAACCCAAGTCTCTTGTCATAAATAAAAAAGGACTAGTATTCTGTTCATACCCGCTATGCAGTCTGCTGACTTTCTAGGCCTATTCCTATTAACAGATTCCAGTCCAGTTAACCAACCCAAAAATCTCTTGCTATGAATAAAGTGGATAGAATTCTGTTCATACCCGCTATGCAACAACGCGTACGTGACATAGCGCCAAGCCTCGTAGCGTCTGAAGGGACTGAAGATCAAAGGCGAGTAAAGAGGCACTGACTGTAGTGGACTGCTTGTATTGACCATGTCGACCTTGTAGTAAATGAATGCGCCTATCTGGAAAAATGGGAGCTCTGAATGAGTTCTAGAACACTGAAGGAAGTCAGAGTGAATCTTTCAAACTAATAATTCTTTATGGAATTATTATTTTGAAATAATAAACCTGTGGGACACTTTAAAAGGAAAAAGTCTTTTAACCAGGGATTAGCTCTGTTCCAAAATGATTAAATTGACATGTAAGTCTATGACCTTTTGAATTTTCGTAAGAACGGATGCATATTATGTAATAATAATAACAACAACAATAATACTAATAATAAATACAGACAAAATTCTTTGGAAACTTGATTATCAAGTCAATGACCCCCGTAGACTCGTCCCAATATGAACTGGGTTTATAATAATAATAATAATAATAATAATAATAATGTTCTAAAGGGTCCACAATAATACAAAGTGTTAAGAGTCCGTGTATAATTTTTAAGACTACGGACTCTTAACATTTTGTATTATTGTGGACCTGAGAACATTATATATACTCTCGCGATAGAGTTTTTCCCTAATAATGATAATAATAATAATGATCAATACTGACAAAGCAACTAAAAGCCTAATAGGTAAACAAAATACCAAAGAACCAACAGGCAAAAAAATCAACAACTCATCAAATCACCACAGAAAAGAAGATTAAAAAAAAATAATCACTTTCTATCTCCGTGCGTACCTCCATCAGGGACACGAGAATCATGAAGAGGGGAGGCGGGCAGCAGGAATACATCTGGAGGTAGTACCTCTTAGCAACTGTCCTCTCGTTGCGAGGGACGAAGGTCATGGTCATCCTACTGAAGGTGTCCCTTCTCCTCGGGTACCTGGACGCTGCCTGCGCCTGGTAGTAAAAGTGGGGATTCGATGAATAAATAAAGGTGTATGTAGATGTACAAAAAATAATTAGTTTAGTTGCTGAGAGAAATTTGAGAATAAATACTGATATGCATATAAAGGTTATATAGATAGCTACGAGGATGTGGAAATGGGGACATATCTCATACATATATAGATATATATACACATATGTATACTATATATATATATGTGTGTGTGTACTGTATACGTAATACACACACACACACACATATATATATATATACTACTATATATATATATATATATATATATATATATATATATATATATATATATATATATATATACTGAGGAGTGCTAAAAAATAAAGCATTTTAGGTAGAAATAATCACACACATACATACCTATATAGTGTGTATATATATTGAATATTATATATATATATATATATTATCATATTATATATATATATAATATATATAATATATCTATATACATAATTTATATATATAACTATGTTAAAAATTGCTAAAAATACGTAAACAAACAGAAAATTCTAAAGCCATGAAAACATAAACATTAGCCAATAAACTCACAAACGTCATGTACTCCTCGTAGTCGATATACCCGTCATTATTCAGGTCTGCCTTCATCAGGAGCCTCACGACTAGAGAATTGGGCATCCTGTCCCCCTTCTCCGTCTCCAGGAGGGCCCGCTTGACCTTGGACAGGGGAATCCTTCGGTTACTCTGCAGGTCCTGGCTCTCCCAGAACTTCTGTGCTATCTCCTGGACCCAGTTCGAGGTCGGTGGTGCCTCCTGCTGAGGGTAAAGAAACTTTAAAAACTATAGTAGATTCACATCGCCTGGTAATCTGATGTCTAGGCCAGTCCCTAACGACGCTCCTGATTGGCTGTTGATAAGCCAGTCACAGGGCTGGAAACACGTCTCTCGAGAGAGTTCACATAGGCAGGATGCATGTTCCACCTCAG
This sequence comes from Macrobrachium nipponense, assembly GCF_015104395.2. Classification (NCBI taxonomy): domain Eukaryota; kingdom Metazoa; phylum Arthropoda; class Malacostraca; order Decapoda; family Palaemonidae; genus Macrobrachium; species Macrobrachium nipponense. The sequence goes on along the minus strand of NC_061095.1, from coordinate 16,260,576 downwards.
GAGAGATGGAACATACATCCTGCTTGTGTGAATTCTCTCGAGAGAGACTGAGAGTTTCCAGCCCTGTGATTGGCTTATCAACAGCCAATCAGGAGCGTCGTAAGGGACTGGCCTAGACATCAGATGCACGGGTGATGTGAATCTACTATAGCTGATGTATATTGTCGTTCAAATGCTGAATGCATTTTTGGGTACACATTGCTCAGTACAAGAAAAGGAAAGCCCATATTTTATGTTTAAAAAAAAATCCAGATTTCTCAGTATCACAGCAATAAGAGGAAAGCGGAGGTCAATATGAAAAAATAGTGCTCACTTAGCCCCATGAGTTGTAATTAACCGGGAGGAATGTGGGTAGAATTGTGGGTAAAATTATTTTCGTGTGTTTCTGTTCACACAACACTTTTGCAATTCGAAGGTTAAAGATACATTTGAAGCTAAGCTAAGCTAAACTTCCGCAATCCTTGGATTGTTGTTAGTGCGGTTATAATGGATCTAAATTTTCCCTGCTGGGGGTCAAAAAGCAATATAAATAGAGTTTTTCTAACACAGGGTCATCAAGGATTTAACTCTGAGAGAGAGAGAGGTAAAAAAGCAATATAAATAGTTTTTCTAACGCAGGTACATCAAGAATTTAACTCAGAGAGAGAGAGAGGGGGGTAAAAAAGCAATATAAATAGTTTTTCTAACACAGGTACATCAAGAATTTACTCAGGAGAGAGCGAGAGAGGGGGGGGGGGGGGAGATGAGAGAGAGAGAGAGAGAGAGAGAGAGAGAGAGTATAAAAGCAATTTAAATAGTTTTTCTAACAGGTACATCAAGCATTTAACTCAGAGAGAGAGAGAGAGAGAGATGGCTCGCATATTCATAAGACAGTAACAATCAGAGATTTTACCATAATGACAATCATTCATTACACGCCATTTGTAAGGGTAACATGGAGCCTTTATTAACGGTTTTGACAGCACTAAATATCTAAAGCAATATTTCTCCAATAAACAGTAGCAAGAAAAATCATTTACTTTCAGTAGAAAACAATTAACCTGACATATATACTCACATTAGCTGACTCGACTGTATCTAAGGTAGCCATGTTTGTACTCCCGCCCTACAGGAGTCGTCTAAAATCTTCTAAATATCCCTGGAGATCTTCGTTCTCCTTCCCACCTCTTCCTTGGTGTTATTCTCCTCGTACAATGTTTATTATCAGCGTTGGTGTTGCCTTTCTAAAGACTCGAGATGGAGAATTACGCTCTCAGTGCTTCGCATAGTTGGAAGACGAACCTTGTACGTGTCGAACTGGAAAGAATGAAGGCTATACAATACATTGAAATACAATATCGTTAGCAGTCATTAGCCTACATTACTCATACGAACATAACCTTTTCCTATATCCCAATCATGAGGTCAAACATGATTATGTGGCATCATAAGATTTTTTTTTATAGTTTCAAGAACTGCTCATAATCTTCTTCAGAGGAAGGTAATAGGTTAAATTTACAAGATGGTTCTAAGGAAATATATAAGAATTGTTCGACATGCTTATTTCCTTCCCCTTTCCTGTCTCTTCTTTACAAAAAAATCACGAATTCTATAACAAAGGGAATTAAGTCCTGTAATACTCTCTCGTTGACAAGAATGAACGGAGACGTGTACTACGTCAATTCATTCACATGTTCAGACATGAATGTCATACTTCGTCACTAATTAAAACTGCCATCCACTAAAGGCTTGCAGACACATGCACACACGTGTGTATATGTGCAGAGAGAGATATTCACGAAATGCAACCTTTAAAAAGACAGACCAAGGACAGGATGTGGTTAATGAATGTTACACGTCATGCTTCCTTAATTCTGTGCTATATTTCACTTACGATTCTGATTTCTGGGCAAAATGTCCACAATCACGCTAACGGAAACAGGAAGACGAACAAACATACGCACACACACAAGCATACATACATGGATGCACAGTGCACACACACACGCATATATATATATATATATATATATATATATATATATGTGTGTGTGTGTGTGTGTGTATTATACATTCATATGTAGCTATGATATAAATTATACAAATATACATATATATATGTGTGTATACATTACATACATATATATTTGTATGTATATATGTATACACATATATGTATCTAACAAAAGGAGCCCATAAAAACACCAATATATATATATATATATATATATATATATATATATATATATATATATAGATATAGATAGAGAGAGAGAGAGAGGAGAGAGAGAGAGAGAGAGAGAGAGAGAGAGAGGAGAGAAATACCATATTTCAGAGACTGCTGTCTCCTGAAGAGGGGGACAGCAGTCTCTGAAATATAGTATTTCCCTCTATATATTTTGGTGTTTCTATGGGCTCCTTTTATTAGATGGAATTCTGTTATAACAAATTTTTACAGAACATTTTTACATCACACACACACACACACACATATATATATATATATAGTATATATATATATATATATTATATATATAATACATATACATCCATCTACATATCACACAAAAAATGCAACAAAAATAACCAAACAAACGTGCATTACCTGAAGTATGAGATAATACTTTCCATGGACCTTGAAGACACCATTGTTGCAAAAAAAGGAAAAAATGGTTGTGGGGGATGGGGGGGGGGGGCTGGGACCTTAAAATAAGCGTTAGACTTCCGGCCTGCGTCGAACACAATACATATACTCATTTGGCTTATCGAAGCTTTTTTTTTATATATTTGTTTCTTACCCTTAACAGAAATATTTTTGGATGAATATTTAGAATTCATCTTTAAGAACTATCTTTTTATTTATTCTTTATCTCGTTTTCGTCATAATTTTGATTAGTCTCATTACAACCTAAAATTGGGGGCTTTGTTTTTTTAAGATAATACAAAAACAATAAACTGAAAAACAATACAAAAACGTAATTTTTTCCTATGAATTTTCATCCCAAGTATCAATTCATTTACTCAATATTTCTCTCTTGTCTGTTCTGTTAAATAAGAAATGTGAACTGACTAGTTCTATATTTGTAAGTAACTCGCCTCCATCAATTATATCTTAATATGTTAACTATCACCAAAATGTGGGAGTAGTATATATTACATGGGAGTCAGGAAATGCGATGCAAATATCTTTACTTTTTTCTTTTTTACTAATATATATATATAGTATATAATATATATATATATATATATATATATATATATTATACCAAGGTTTTGCTACGAAGGAAAAAATAGCAAAAGCGAGATAGCCGAGTACTTTCGTCTGTTCCGACCCACAAGACCGAAAAGTACTCGGCTATCTCGCTTTTTCATTTTTCCTTCGTGGCAAAAACCTTATTTATACATAGCATCACGTTTTATATACTTCGTGATCAAGTGTATTATATATATATATATAGTGATCAGTTATTCATATATATATATATATATATATATATATATATATATATATATATATATATGATATGTATATATACATATATATATGTATGTATATATTAGACATACATATATTATTATAGATATATATATATATATATATATATATATATATGTATATATATATACATATATATATATATATATAGATATATATATATATATATATATAGATATATCATATATATATGCATAGACTATTGTTTATATATGTACTACTTTATATAAATATTTATATTTATGTATACATACATATATATTCTCTTATTGACTAAAATCAAGCGTTATTGCTTTAAAGTAAAGTATAATAGCAAACCCTATTATCATACTGACAAATCATCAACCAAATAACTATGGAAATTCTGAACGATGGTTAAAAAAAAAAAGTAAATTCTTAAAAAAAAAAAAAAGCCTGTATTGGCTAAGGTTTTCGCTTGTTGTATAGCAAAGGTTATAAACCGTATAGTTTACATCACACAGGCAAATAAACAAACTCCTTGCTGCTCTGCAAGACGACGCAAATAAAAATGAGTCATACGCCTAAGTGACCTTTCCCAGTTCATCTCTCCGGAGCTTTTATTACGTCCTGAACTGAAGACATTCTTTTATTTTCTCCCAGTTGTTTGGCATCGGATAAAACAGGCTTACTTCAGACCATCTACCTTTTTTTTTTTATCAGGGTGTCCATAAAGTTCCAGTACCATCACAAGTATTTATTGCTCAGAATGGTACTGGAACTTTATGGACACCCTGTACAATATAGGCAGTATGCAGAGTCGACACAAGGGATATTCAGTGTTACTTGAGGGGTCCAGGGGCGGTTTGGGAGGGGGGGGGGGGGCAAAGCTCCTCGGACAGGTCAGGCCACGGCATTCTAGGAAAGATTTTGTCGAAGAGACAAAAGGCCTCTATAAATAACACTAGATAGAGTTACAGCTTATAACCCAACACAAAAGGAGATTCCAGCTTCTCAAGTTCAAGCTCTGTTGATCCAATTCAAACGATGACGTAATGAACATGGCTCTCGCGTGGTCTTCTTACCTAATCCCTAGTGAGTAAATGTAGGGAAACTCTGACCTTTAAGAAACTATGGACTATTGGGTAAAAATTTGAAGGGAATCTATTTTCGCGCATCACTTTTGGCTCTTAATTTCGTGCAAGTAAACACTTCATTCAATACGCCACTTCCACAGACACGTGTCATCACGTTTCCTTACGATGTACAGTCTTCAAGAGCACACATAAATTTTAGACCGCTGAAAATGATTTCAATTATACTACAAACTGACGCATAATAAAAAGGCAGTTTGATTGAAAATTCTTACCACAAAATGCGTTAACAATTATTCAGCCCGAGTCTGGTCTCAAAGACCGTATGGTCTAACGTCTCCTCACAGTATGCGAGCCAAAGGAAGACTGAGTCACGCCTCAGTGAGTGAGTGAGTGTGAGTCGCTAAGCCAACATCCAGCACATCCTGAATGCCTCGGCGTACCTGTAGGGGAGGATCCCGCAACCTTGATAATAAACATAGCGCTCCTACAGCCATAAACCCTCCCTCCTCCCAGCCCTCTCTTACCCCCCTCCCCCCACCGATATAACACACACATACACGCATACACACACTGTTACTATCAACGAACTTATATCGTTTCCCATTTGAAATTCGTCCCAATATTTCGTCTTATTAGTTCAGTCCCATGCATCAACTCGCTGTCCCTACATTTTCGTATCCATCACCACCTCCCTCCACCCGACCCTCCTAACCCCCTCCTCCCAACCTTTATAACACACACACACACATACACACACTGTAACTATCAGCGAACTTATAGCCTTTCCCATTCGAAATTCGTCTTAATATGTCAGTCAGTCCACATTCACCGACTCGCTGTCCCTACATTTTCTTATCATCGCCACCTCCCTCCAGCCCCTCTCCCGTACCCCCACCCTACAATTTTTGTTACCTACGCCAGGATACGTGATCCCATCTGTACTTTTCTTTTTATAGCCACCCCTCGCCCCCCAACCCCCCACCTCTCCACACACCTTCCCCAAGAACCAAAGTGCCCTCCCTCATATACCTCGCAAGTTCACAAGGTCATGGGCGAACGCTCGGGACTCGGTAAAGACTGATACAAAACCGAGGTATTTTCTTTTCTGTAAACATCAATCTACGTTAAATCTGCGACTAAATTAAAAGAAATCACAATGAAAAGACAGAGAGAGAGAGAGAGAGAGAGAGAGAGAGAGAGAGAGAGAGAGAGAGATACAACTCGCCTGTCTGACAAGAATCAAAACAAAGAAAATCTCGAAATGTCATAAGTAGGAAATAAACGCGCATGCGTCATATCCTCTCCTTCCGTGTGTTGCCTTAATGAGATAAAGATGAATATATCTCCCACATTATTTACATAATTTTCTTAGTGGATGATCATGTCCCAAACCGGACAGAGGTTCGCCACTTAAAAGTGGTCATTCCAATCGCCTCGTCACACATGATTTTATTTTGGAAAAATAAACGTAAATTTGTAAATGATCAAATATAAAAGGGAAAAAAAATCAGTGATCAATGAATGTGTTCAGAAACCGGATACATTCATTAAAGAATGAAACTATCGCCTGAACCGTAAAAAAATTACAAATAAACGGGAACAAAATTCCGGATCGGCGATCCATAATCGGATTGCATCCGGATGTTGACGGTTCCATAATCACGCGAATTTTCTCGTGTTATTAATTTCCTCTGGATTCTGCACAGTCATTAAAGCAATGCTTTAAGCTATAATAGACTTTTTTTTTTTTTTTTGTATGATCGTTTTACCTTGCGTAAGAATATCCTCAAAATAGTTTGAACAAACAGATTGGTATAAATCATTGTACATGAACATAATAATCAAATTGATAATTATAAACCTGATAAAGACTCATTTATAGGTATATTTTGATGAACAAACTGACTAACAGCCTTACGAAAGCATAAACAAATAAGTGAAACAAACAAGCTAACAATTACATACATTTCGTTGAAGGTAGTTGATTAAAGAAAGAAATGCAGACTAGCGAACAAAATTAGAGAAAATAAAATGTGAAGTCTCTACCACCTGTACCTTGAAGACTTGCTGCTTGCTATTCTTAAGTCGTACGTTGGATACGAATATTTTAAATGCATGGATTACCTACTCACTTTTAATAAAGTAAGGGGCATATGTTTACTTTGTAAACTGATGGAATAGGAAAAAAAATCATTGCCTTGATACGTCCTCAAAGCTGGAAGGTCGCGAAGAAGAGAAAATGGGCGTGTTTCAAAGTTTTGAATTACGCGGGAACGGCTTTCCAGTTTTGGCGCCCATATTGATAACTAACCTTTAACTAACCTTCGAGGTTCAAATAAATTCAACATGTAAATAATAACTTAGATATATCAGCGAATCATCAACACACGAAAACAACGTAGAAAAACATTTAGAAAAAGTTCACGCAACAATACCAAAAGTATCGATTTCTAAATCGACCATATCCAAGCCATGTTTGAGGAGAGACAGCTGACCAGAGAACCTGTCAGTTGTAGCGTCCCCGTCACCATGGCAACGGCGTCGTTTGGAAGCATGGCGACCAAGATCACCAAGTGGACGAGAGAAAAGGGCGGAAGGAAAGACTTTGTGGACGCTACGCGACGTAGCCATCAGGCCTTGACCTACCACCTGACCGAGAATGAAACCAACAAGATGAAGGAGCTGGCGAGGTGCGATAAAACCAGGGAGAGCGAAGGCAAAGAGGGGAAAATAGAGGCGAAGGAGGACGCTGTCATCAGGAGGAGGATCGAGAAGCTACGAGCTCAGTTGCATAGCTTCTCCGTCGGGGAGGTATTTCAGTTCTATAAAATTCTAGTTTTTTTTTATTTTTAGCATTTCTATGGCTGAGTCATAACATTGCACATAGAAAATTGGTAATCGTATCCCATATTTACAACTTCATCAACAAAACGCAGTTGCAATCTTGCAAGCAATCATTGGAAACTAATCACTCGAAGTCTGCTTTAGAATGAAGATATCAATAAAAATCGTGTCTTCTGTATTAAAGAAACAGCAACATCACTCATTTCTTGAGGGAATCCTAACTTCTTTTCTTAAGATTTCCTAGGCAATAATGAGCAGCTATTCATTTAATTTTTTGTGAAAGTAGCACTTTGAATCTATACAAAAGCTGCGTCAATTCACTGATCATTGATCACAAATTCCAAAAATGCATTACTATTGATATCACATGTGGATTTTAAGACAATTAAAGGCCCTGAAACCTTCACTTTCATCTTGAAGATAATTCAACAGGTCATAAGGTCAAAGTTCCGGTAAATTAACAGATGAAATTCGATTAAACCTCTTCAGTGAATCTCAAGATATATATCTATATATATATATCCCATAAATATATATATATATATATATATATATATATATAGTTAAATTAAACTCTACAGATGAATTTCAAGATCATTCAACAGGTCTTTCCTAACTTCTCCAAAACTGTTTAATCACTTTCGACCAAATTTACGCAAATTGTGAAATAATTCGAAGGGTTTTGCCTTTCAAGTTTGCTTAGTTACAGCACAGACCAATAAGTAATTTAATGTTCCCAAAAATATGAATTTATCTTATAACCAAACTTCTCCCTAAAATATCAAGTAACATTATAGTCAAACTTCTCCCTAAAATATCAAGTAACATTATAGTCAAACTTCCCTAAAATATCAGTTAACATTATACCAAACTTCTTCCTAAAATATAATTTAACATTATATTCAAACGTCTCCCTAAAATATCAATTAACATTATAATCAAACTTCTCCCTAAAATATTAATTAACATTATAGCCAAACTTCACCCTAAAATATTAATTAAAATTATAATCAAACTTCTCCCAAAAATATCAATTAACATTATAATCAAAGTTCCTAAAATATCGATGAACATTATAGCCAAACTTCTCCCTAAAATATCAATTAACATTATAACCAAACTGTGTCAACAAGAATCAAATACTATTTACATTTTCATTCACGAATTTCAGACCAACAAAGTATCCGTCGAAAAAAGTCCCTCGGAGGGGGGAGACGCCCCTACGAGGAGCCTCAAGGAACTCAAGGAGGAGGCGAAGAAGAGGAAGGACTTGCTGAGGACCGCCAGGTCTTACATTCCACCGACGGCGCAGCCAATCACGCCCAAGCAACGAGGTCAACGCATCCACACGAAGGTCAGTTCGAGTCAATCAGCCTAGCTACAACTGGCAACTGGGCATGACGTCACTCTGGGTCATCGTCGATGACGTAATTTCGCGCGCGTTTCTGTGTATATTAACCGTTCGATGACGTCATTTCGCGCGCGTGTTTCTGTGTATATTTAAGCGTTGCTCATACGAGCGAGAATCTGTCATATGATAAGGTCATATGACTAACAATCTTTTTGTTCTTTGTTTAGTGTTTAAAACTTTTTATTGGACACTGACCCTGGATGCGTTCATTTATTTCGTCACTCTACGTATGATGCGTTGTATGTATATACTGCTTGTATGCATTCTTGCTGATAAACGTATACCAAGTCTCTTGTATACGCATTCAATTCATGAACACAAGTTTGGTTCCTACTCTTAATCTTTCACTTTTAACAACGAATGAAAACCCAGCTTACAAAATAATAATAATAATAATAATAATAATAATAATAATAATAATAATAATAATAATAATAATAATAATAATAATAATAATAATAATAATAATAATAAGCAGATTCGTATAACCATGTGTATACAATGGAAGAAAGTAAACTTAGTACCCACATCTGTCAATCAAAATTGAAGAAAACGTGACCACAACGATCCTGCTTTATATAAAATTCCTAAATAAAATCTTTTTTCTTGTTCCCCGACCAGGTGTTGGCCGGAAGAGCGGTCCAGGTGAGAGAGAAGCAGGAGAGAATCAGAGAGAGAGAAGAATACGACTCCAAGTGGGCGGAGAGGGTCATCGAGAACCACGAAAAGTACGAGGACGATAAGTGGAGGGAGAAACTGGAGAGAATTGAGAAGAAGGAAAAACTCAAGAAAGATCTGGATGAACAGTGAGTATTATTATTATTATTATTATTATTATTATTATTATTATTATTATTATTATTATTATTAACAGTTAACTTGTAGCATAGGCTTTAGGTTTAGGCCTATGGCAAAGCACTGGAACATTATGACGTTATTCAGCGCTGAAACGGAAATTGTCAGTTAAAAGTTTGAAAGCTGTAACAGGAGGAAAACCTCACAGCTGCACGATGATACAATTGTTAGAAGAAGGTGGAAAAGATGGACGAAAGATAATATGAACGGAAGTACAGTATACGGTAAGAAAGGGGGTTGCAGCTTAGGGTTGAATCTTTGGTAATACCTAAAGTGCACTAATCCCCTCCGGAGGTGAATGCATTATGTTTGTCGCTTAATATGTAGAACTACAAAGACAAACATCCTCTCCACTTTTTTTTTTTTTTTATCTGACCTAGCTATTTTTCCACGCAACATTAGGCAGGCAGCTGTTGCAAACAGTATGACGTTTTTGAAAAGGCCTCTCCACACTAGGAAACATTGTTTGCAAGCAGTAACTTTACTCCAACTCAATTTATCTTGGCCACAACTAAAATGTGAACTAGCTTGCACCCTGAATTTCAGATTTACCTGTTTTATTTGTTATTCCATCGTATTTATTTCTTGACTATTTCTTTATTACCCTCTCCTTTGACTCGTCTCCCTTTTAGATCTATAGTCTGTTGAATTTTACTCACTTTTATCTTGAAAACTAAAGCATCTTATTCTATGCAGATGCGTTGAGCTTGCCAGACGTAGGAAAACGGCCTGGGCTAACTTGGTTGATGTTCGGAAGGACATTGAACTCTCTGACCAACTCCACGAGAAACACCAGCAACACTGGAAGACGGAGGTTGGACTTATACAGTTGTTTGGTGGTTTGATTAAAAAAATGAATAACATTATTGTAACTAATATCATTATTGTCGTTGCTGTAATTAAAATTCCGTCAGCTAGGACTACAGATTCACAGACTAGAATGCCTATTTTAGAAGACATGGAAAACCAGAGGAAACCAATAAACAGACCAGAAATAGAGATGAATAATTAATATAATTTCTTGAAGAGTCCAAGTAAAAAAAAAAATCATAGGCCTAGGATAAACGTACAGTTTAGATTAGTCTAAAAATATATATATTTCAGACATCTATAAAACGTACATTTACTTAATTTTAAATAGTCTTAGTTTAGGGGTCTAAGATAAATTAGTTGTCTGACAAAGATAAAGCAATTTAGAAGTCAGAAAAGAATACGTGGTAAGTGGTAACTAGACCTAACCCAACCTCCCTCCGCAGAGCAACAAAGCCAAGCTACAGTACCGAGAGAAGGCTCGTCAGGAAATCCAGGACATCAACGACAGGAAACTCCAGGAGGCCCTTCGGGACGAAGAACTGAAAGCGGAAGACCTCAGGTACTCCGCCTTCAAGAGGGCGTACGCCCGCAGGGTCAAGCAAAGAATTCTGGACAAGATGCACGGAAGGCGTCCAACGACTCAGGTTTAGTTAGAGAGGTTTCCCACTAGATGTCGCTAGGACTAGAAACTGCGTCTAGCTCCAGGAATTCTGTGATCTTTTCATGCATTTACCACGACATGCGTTTGATGACCTTTACATCTGTGACGCCAGTTCTCTTAATATCAAACTAAACTGTTATACATTTATCATTTGAAGTTCCTTGTAGCATTTCTGTTAAGGGATTTAGCTCTAATTTTAAGTGATATTTTCAGATCAAGGGATTACATTCTATTATTGTAAGTTAATCTTCATCATATTATTAATTCACAATGTGATAACTTTACGTAACTAACCACAAGGCAGTGAAATTAACTGATAAACTTTCGCAGAACGGTTTGCTCAAATTTGAAAAGGTGACAATATATAGCTACGAGACGGTGAAAAAAAATATATTTATATAAATTCGTAATAAATAAAACAGATCTCGTAATAAGACACTTTATTCTGTAAAGTTCCTTTTCATTCTGGCAACATTTCTGTGAAAGTATTCAAAATAATTTTTAACTGATATTTTTGTATGCGACGTTTAGAAGAAATATAAGTCGTTGCATTCCTCAGAGATATTTTTCACGCTAAAAATATCATCATACGTTAAGCTATATTTTGCAGGTATAAAGCGTTTAAATATAATCTAAGGCCATTTAAAATTCAGCGTTGCTATTTTTGTGAATTGGAGACCGACTTCCTTCTAGTTTTAAATGATTAAGAATTAAAATGATTTTGTCAGAGAATATTTCC
>NC_061095.1:16221223-16243723 GCF_015104395.2 Macrobrachium nipponense | reverse complement strand
ACGAAACCCACGCTGGATGTTATCGTGAAATTCTTCGTATTTGATAAGACAAGTCATTAGTGGCAACATCAAAATTCCCGGGGACAAATAAGAGGAACACTGCTCCGTGGGTGAAATTCTTAGATAAACTAAACAGAAAAATGCTACAGATAAGCAACAAAGAGGTTATTATTGGAAATTCATAAGTGACGGACTGGGTTCAACGTAGATGATTTGATAACTTAGTTTGATAATGGAAAAGAATAAACCAGGAATGGTAAATGTCAAAATTCAATACGATTCGTAGGTAAGGCTAGCTAATATCTCTTAACTTATTTCAGGAATTAGACCATAAAGTTTGTCTGGTTCAACCTTATCTGTCTTGAAGGAATATAAAAACCTCAGCATATAGCCGTATATGATGAATAATCACCTCTCCTTATCTTACGAATTCTCATGATATTTCCCAGAAAGCAAAGAGTAATATCAGTAACTTTACTTATCTTTTAGAATTCTTCGTGACAAGTAATTCCTCGTAATCGACGAATAGTACTAATTTTTGCCCTTTTTTGTACAGAACACATCGAGATAGTAACGACCTGAGGCAGAGGACATCCTTTGGAAGCTGTGAGGGCAGAACACGAAAACCGAAATAGAACGGAAGTGTAACAGAGACTATAGGCCTAAGGACGGAAGGGAATATTGTTTAAATAATCGAGGACAAACCTGTAGACCGACCACCATGTCAACTCGCTCGGAGGCGAGAAGTAAGCGGCGCTATAGCGCCGTGAATCTGACAGATGTGAGTATAGCTGTTCAACTGTATCGCACTTATTTATTTATTGAGTGGTTCTCAATTTTCTTCCGGTATCGTTTGCAGAGCTGCAACTGCCTTGCATAACGTATAGCGGCCCTAACTATTTTCAGTAACCGGCAAAAACCAACACATCCTAACAGATATTGACTAAATTGTCGAATAACCTTTTGGTTGTGCAGAATAGATTGCTGGTAAGTATCAATTCTTGAAGATTATGTCTTCAGTGATCCCCAACAATTAATTAGGTCACGCCCACATGGCAATATAGTCTTTAGAAAAGACTTATAAACTAGTAAATTATGAGCAGCTAAGAGACATATTCTAGCTTGTGTGAGATTATGTTCATTCGTTACGGTCTTCCAGAATGTATCTATAATAATAATAATAATAATAATAATAATAATAATAATAATAAATAATAATAATAATAATAATAATTTCAATTAGCAACTTGCATTTTACATAAAATAACTTATGTAAAATAAAAAGTGCGTTTTTTTAATGGAGAAATTTGAACTTGAATAAAATAATAATAAAAACGTAAATAATTTACGATTTTTATTATTATTTTATTAAATTTTCCATAATCCATTTTTGAAATAAAAAAGGACTTTTTTTTTTTTCTTTTTTTTTTACCTGATCTCCGAATGTGTCACTCCAGATAGCCGAAGAATTCTGGGACCGCAATGACCCAGGGAAGACACGGAGGATACCGACGGGCGCCATGAGAGACAGGATCCTCTTCACGGAGGAGGCCGATGGGATGCCCAACGCCCTGGTCATCCAGCTCCTGCAGAAGGCCGACGCCAACCACGACGGGTACATCGAGTACGAGGAGTTCCTCAGCCTGGTAAGTGTCGGTGAAAACTTATTTTTCATTTTATTGATTTTTTATTTTTATTTATTTATTTATTAATGATTTAGGTCGGATTTAAAAAAATGCAAAATAGCCGTTATTTTTCATAAATTTTTTAACGTTACATTACTTAAATTCTTTTGTATATTGTTCACAAGAGTTTTTATCTTGTTTTAGCGCTATACTATTAAAATTTTTCATATATTTTTTTAAACGTTACACCATTAAGATTATTTTTGTATAATTTCCACGAAGAATGCTCTTTTTCATATAATTTTTATAGCTATATCAATAAAATTATTTTGCATGTTGTTTGCAAAGATTGGCTCATCACAAAAAATATGTAAAATATAAAAAAATTAGTTTAGTCAAGACTGAAAATTAATGCAAAAGAGATCGTTATTATATATATATATATATATATATATATATATATATATATATATATATATATATATATTTTAACGTTATATGAGTAAAATTATTTTGTATATAATGTTCACAAAGGTTGCTTCATTACAAAAAAGATGTTAACCAGTAACCAAAAAAGTTTGACATGATAAATTTTTTAAACGTTATTTTACTAAAAATTATTTTGAATGTAACTTATATAGAATGATTTATTACAAAAATTTTTTTAGAACGATTTCATTACCAAAAATACGAAAAAATCAAACAAAAACAAATAACCTTGATACTCCCAAACCATAAAACATAAACCCCAAATAATCATCACATTCACTCATTGACGCTGCGACGCCAGTTTCGGCGACTGTAAACCAATCAATCAATCCTCACTCCCGCAGAAGGACTCGGTGGTGGAGTACTCGAAGGCCCGCAACACCTTCAACAGGGCCGCCCTCAGCGTCGTCCCAAGAAGCGAGAGGACGCTGCAGAAGCGAGTCTACCTGCAGGAGTATTCTTGCTGCCCTCCGCCTTTGTTTATGATCGTCGCCATGATTGTCGAGGTGGGTGTTTGAGAATGTGTCTTTCTTCTCCTTCTTCTTTTTCTCTTCTTCCTCCTCCTCCCCGACTTCGTCTTTTTCTTTACTTTACAGAGCGATAAACCTCGACGCCAACTTCTATGACACAGTGAGAAAAAAAGTGTACAGAGACGCATATTCTGCGCCAACTTCTTCTGAAGTAGTGACACAGAAGTAGCTAGCTATATTCGAGAAAAAATGCATGCCGTGAGATCTCGGGAAAAAACAGAAAATTCCTCCTACTTGACAGGTCGTGGTCTTCATCTACTACATGGTGGACATGGGACTGCCCATGGGCGTGTCTGGGCCGGCTCCTGTCTACTCCCCTCTCATTTACAACCCCTACAGGAGGTACGAGGCCTGGCGGTACGTTTCCTACTGTCTCATCCACTCTGGGTAAGTTGCATGTCACAGACATGGATGTATGATGTCTTATTCAATATATTTATACATATGATATATATGTGTGATTGAGTGATTTTACTGACATTCACGGGCCATATGTTCTGCTTATACATATGTCAGAGCATGTGTAGGTTCAATGAGCATATGGCACATTCAGTTATATAACCCTTTCTTGTCATACTGCAGAGCTAGAGGTAGGCCGATGTCAAGAGTACGAAATAATCTCTCTCTCTCTCTCTCTCTCTCTCTCTCTCTCTCTCTCTCTCTCCAGCTACATGCACCTAATCAACAACCTCATCGTCCAAACAATTTTGGGAGTCATCCTCGAAATGGTCCACGGTTGGTGGAGGGTGGGATTCATCTACCTCTCAGGAGTCCTATTCGGCGCCCTTGCCCATTCCATCACGTCCCCGAAGACCTACCTGGCAGGGGCATCTGGAGGGGTATTTGCCGTGGAATACGCCCATCTGGGGAATCTACTTCTGGTGAGTCACACTGCGATGTGTAATGTAACCATTCAAGGTCTAGACCTAGTAACCATTGAAGAGGTGCCAAAGAAGCCAAAGAGGTGACTGAGATGGATGTTTTAACCACTTCATATTTCAGAATTGGTCTGAGATGGAGTACCGCTGGGTCCAGCTGGTGATTATCGTCGTGCTAAGCAGCAGTGACCTCGGCTTTGCCATCTATGATACGTACTTCAGTCCGAATCCCTCGAATGTGAGTAGTTGACTACGAACAGTATAAACATATAAAACTTTAAAATCCGTATCAGTATCAACTAAGCAATGCGTAGTTACTATACTTTTTTTTAAAAATAATAATACTTAAAACACTCCTTCTGCCAGTCGGGAAGACACTTTTATGGGACTAGCTGAAGATGGGTTTCCTCTTATAGGTGACCAGGTAAGAATCTGTTTCAAGGATCTTGGAAAAGAGACTAATCTCAATGTTTGTCATAGGTCTAGATTTCGTTGTAGAGCATGACATTCTTTTAAAAACATGGGTGTGGTTTGCAATAATATGCTGCACTTTAATCTTTAGTGGATTTCTATATATTGTTGTTCTAGCTAAACAGAATAGAACCAATTAACCACTTGATGGTGAAGGGAATGTTATCTCTGCAGTTAGGAAGGGACAGAGAGAAATTAAAAATGTAAAAGGAGAAGCCTGTTTTGCTCTTTCTTGACCAGTTATAATTTTCTTAGCTTTAAGTTCATTTTCTAAGCCTTCCATTTCTAGTGGATGTATTTATACGCATAGAGTTTATCTGTGTGATTTCAGCGAGAGTAACACACACACACGCACATACAAAAATAGGCCTAATTTATATTTACCTCTACCAAATCAAATAAGTGTTGTTCGTGCTGGCAAATCACTCACCCAACAAATTTGAAGATCCTATTATTAACTTATTGACTAAAATAATATTTTCGTTAATTATTACTTAATGATTTGAACTTCGTGGATTTTTAGCTTACCTATTTTTTTTTTTTTTTTGTTGGTTTCCAGACGGGTCATATGGCTCACCTAGGCGGAGCCGTTGCTGGCATCCTGGTGGGAATCTACATCCTGAGGAACCTCGAGCAGAAGAGGTGGGAGAAGTACTGCTGGTGGGTGGCCCTCGTGGTGTTCCTCATCCTGGTGGGTACGGGCGTGGTCCTGAACATAGCACTTCCGGTCCCCGAATTCTTCCCGTACGACGACGAATCTACGATCGTTCTAGCAAGGGAGCTGTTCAAGTTGAGGCAGGTATGAAAGATGCGCCTAGAAAGAAAACGGAATACGCGTAATAGAAAATGGGGTTTGGGTCACTAATAAGCACAAGAAGAGGAGTTAAAGATGAGAAGTTCCAAAGATAGATAACTCAAACACAACGCATGGCCTCCTTGTTGAAACTGGGGTCCCACCAGTGGTTCCAAGGAGGTGAGAATCAACACACGAATGGTCTTGGGGAAACTGGAGTCACCACAGTGGTTCTAGAAAGTGATGGCAAGAAGGACATTGCAACGATCCAACGCTGCAGAATTCAAGAAAATTTCTAATAAGGCTTCAAGGCCATTTAACATACAGGTTGTCAATGCAATGTGAATGAAAACAACAAACATCATTGCTGTATAAAATGTAAGAGGTTTTAATCGAAACAAGACTAAAAAATGAGATGCAACAAAATAGTAAAAAAAAAAAAATGTAAGCAAATGAGGATTGTCACAGTGATGTTCAGTGAAGTGTGACAAAGCTAGCTTCGGAAAAATGAGAATCCTTATAGTAATATTTAGGAAAATCCAATAATCACAAGGTTGGAAAATATCTGTACGAACACACAACTATGCTAAAAAAATATAGACAGTGAAATTCAAGGAAATCAGCATTACCACAGCAAAGTATTAGGAGACGAGTTACCACAGGGAACTTCCAGAAATGAGAAGCAGTAGTACGATACGAAGAAAATGTTGATGTGAAGAATATTTGAAAATCCTAGGTTACACATCATGAAAATGCAGCAAAATGAAACCACCAAGGAAAAAAGACAGCTATCCTGGATGTGATAAGACAACAGGACAGAAAGACCTCTACAACGCGACACACACAAGAGACATGGATGGGAGCCATCACAAACTGATAACCTGAAGATGGAAACAGAAGTTGACGAAAAGCTTAAGGTTTCTCATAGTTTTTGCAACACTTATCCAATGGTCTACTTTTAAAAATGGGTCTTTTCGTGCCTCAACGTGACCCATTCCCCTAACATCAGCCTCTGAAGGTCTGACATCAGTTACGTAGCCAGAGAATGTGTTTGTGCCTTGTATTCGCCATGGTCGTCCTATCCAAGGACTGACCAGACCTAACGCTTGAACGAATGTGTTTTGGTTCCATATATTTCTGCAGAAACGATGAGTATAGCTAATATATTTATATTCAAAATGTATAGTGCATTTATAGGTAGACATACCATATATGTCGACCATATATCCTAAACGATAATACAGGAGAGAGAGAGAGAGAGTATGCATATCAATATCTATACGGCTACATATTTATAAATTCATATATATTTCCTAATGTATACATGCATTTATAAATTTATATATATTTCTTAATGTATACGTGCAAGTATAGAGGTAAACAGGTTGAGTTCCGTGCGTATACAAGAGAGAGAGAGAGAGAGAGAGAGAGAGAGAGAGAGAGAGAGAGAGAGAGAGAGAGAGAGAAACTCAGTTTATGCAAATAATATAAATTTTCTTGAGAATCCTTGTTACCATTAAGGTTATTCACAGAACGTAAACTCATCCGAGTTATTCATCACTTTTTTTTGTAAGTCTAGAACAATAAAACTTGTTTGTTATCGTTGTTCTTCTTTGTAATACATTAATGTTCTCATGACTGTATAATTACGAGAAGGTCGAGGCAGTGAAATTCTAATAATGATCTTGAGGTATTAAATATAGTTTCTCCTGGTAGAAACTGGTGCAAGGTATTATCCGAGTCACCTCCTCCGAGGTGCTAGTAGTAGTACTACTAGCACCTACTGTAGTACTACCACTAAAAATGGCGGAAACTACATGGGATGCCGTGTCTATAGTACTACCAAACTATTATATACACCCATTTCTATATTGTGTGGTCGACAAATTACATTAAAAAACGATATCTTTGATTCCCCGAGGGCTAAAGTAGTACTAAAGTGAACCTGGCTTTCTGTTGTTTGTACAAGCTTCAAGAAAAGGTCGTTCTGAGCCGTTAAAGAAAAAGGAAGGGTAATGTATTAAGTTAAAATAACAAGAAAAATATTTAAAAAGGACGCCATCATAATTTGTCGCTTGAATTAACCGTCGCCAATTAACTTGTTCCGGTGTCCACGGGTCTTTAACTTAAGGTTGGTTAATTATACAGACAGAATAATTTCAATTCGAGATTATAGTGTAATTATATTATTCTTTATGATAATGTGCAACGTTCATCGAAATATTTACTTAGCAATATTAACAATGGTGTATTGAACATACGTTAAGACCTGCCCTCAACCAGCTTGGGACTAGCATTCTCCACAACTAACAGGTGGTTGGTTACCTTGAACAGGGTTCTGAGACCTGTCGTCTAGACCCCTTGGCGTCATATATAACTACAAGTGAGTGTCAGCTCTGTTACAATTCTCCGTATCTTTTCATGTCCAAGTTTCGACCGGTCCTATAAATTTGCGTAATAATTCAATCACTCATTCGTTCATATTTGACGGTTGGTAATCACAGGCCGCTGACCAGCGCTAAATTTTATCAAGAAATTCTGTGAAACTATCATATTGAGAAAGTATTGCCAATTATTCATTAATCCGTAAACTACACCCCACGCAGGGCTACCGACTTTTAGCATTTATTTTTAATTAGATTATCAAGCACTGATGAGGCCAGGAATGGGCTAAGAAATAAGTAGTCCGAACCATTTAACTGGTGTGAGACATCCATTCGCTTATTTCTTAACATTAGCGTACATGATAATAATTCGGCGTTTTGGCCTTGGAATTGAATGCAAGCTACCAGACGAGGTAGAACTGCACCATACCGCAGTTTCCGAGAGAAAGAGACCTAGATATTTTCACTGAACCGCTTACAAATGTTGCACTGAATGACCACCAAGTAGCTGTCACCAACAGCAAAATAATAAACCATTCTAGAATCTAATATAACTGAATTTAAAAGGATCCAACATATAGCCTTTATAACATATATGAAATATAAATATAATCGTATACTACAACATACTGTTCTTGAATTTCCTACTATAAGTAATGAACAGATTATTCTTTATGTGGACGTCGAATATGGCGGCTTAAAAGTGGCACGTGATATGCGCAATTGCTAATTATAGAAGAAATTTTTTAACGGTACTCACAATCAACGCCTTAGAGAGGCAGAAAAGTCCATGGTCATAACAAGCTTTAAATCGTGTATGTCTCATATCCATGATTGCAAAAATTTTTTAATTAGACCGTGAATTAAATTGCTGTGATCCAGAGTATCATTTAAATACTTTGGCCGTCAGCTGTTCAATATTTACCATGCTGACATTGTTACCAGATGCCTATCTTACGTTTAAAGTGTACTTAATCTTCGTAAATAGATAGAAACGGAGATCGACCCGGTAATAAGTTGAATATAATAATTGATTAATTATTATGAATGCATAATAGTGACTTAAGTAAATCTTAAAGAATTAGGTTATATTATTTTTATAGCCCGAAGCCAACCCTTTTGAATTCCGAATAATGGCAACAAGGCGCAACGTCGCGTAGCTCGAATTTTGAAGACTTGGAAGATCGCTGCCATGGTGTTTTGTGCCTGGATTTTATAATTCCGTATTCCACATGAAGTGAAATTATCACCGGGAAGGTAAAGTATAACTATTATTATATAAATGTGCAGTTTTTATAGAGTACTGGCTAGTATTTGCTATGTTAAGGAACTTTTAAAGGATGTTGGTTCCTTAGGGTATTGTCGGCCAGTATCGGACCGTAAATTAAATACTTTATTTAAAATACCAATTATTTATAATTAATTTATTCAGAATGCGGTTTTATTGAAGGGTAGATTTCAGTAGGCCTAAATACGTTCCTTCTATGATACCTAGCTACTAGTATTGGCCTTTGATTAGGCCAGAAAACTACCGATACGATCCTACGGTTGGTAGTAGATACCTATGGCTAACCGTTGGTATCTATTATTCGGAAATACTTTGATAAAATCCTTTTTGCTGTCCATTCGAGACTATTTGAACATCTCTGCAATAAAATACAGAGATTTTGCTGCTCTGATATGCAAGGGACGCAACTTAGTTGGAACGAAAGACGGACCCCATACCAGATTAAAGGAACATACTAGCTAGTAGGCTGTTAGGCTCAGGCCAGTGAATTTTTTCAGGGCCTACAATCATCTTGTGTATGTGATTGACCTAACCTTAACCCTTAAGGTAAAACTGAAGACTAAGGTAAAATAACGAATGGCTGGCCCCTGCCATAGCGTGACCACCTTCCCGAAAAAGTACTTTTAACATGTCCTGTAACCCAGGATAGACAATAGTCAAGAGCCAGCGTCCGTCGAAGCAACACCTCAAGACCTCTACTTTCCTATCGAAGTGAGTTTTTTCTCCCAAGTCGCAAAGTAAGGCCATGATTTCCGATTTTCGGCAAGGTGGTTATGCTGTGGTAGAGGCTGGCCATTCGGTATTTTACTTTATAGTGGCATAGCCTACTACTGTGGCCTGGTGCCCGTTGGTTGGTGACCGTTACATATTTAATTGCCTGTTGCTCTGTTTATACTTATTGTCTTGTCTTTAACCAATGGAAGATTGTTAGGTAACCAAAATACTGTAGGAAACTGCAGTTTCCAAAGAAATCCCCGACGTGCTACTATTAATTACATTAACCGTCTTTATGATATTTAAAGTGGGTAATCCTACAGTACTATAGGGGTCTGAATTCAATACATTACATAAAGTTAAGATCAACATGTGCATCTATCAAATGTTTATTGAATCATGGAAAAGCAGTGAAAAAATTAGCAGTTTGTCTGCTCACAGAGGCAGAGATCATAAAACAACAAAGGTAATAAAGGGGGAACGTAAATAAACTGCTTATTTTTTAGCAAATGTACTTTTATTTCCAGATCTGTCGAAAGAAAACTTAAAAACACACAAGGGAGCGGTGAATTCGGACCCCTAAGCTGTAAAATTACTTGACAGTCTTTTGTTTATGTTTTCACGTTCATCCCCAAGGGGCCAGTACTAAATGCTGCCCTATTTTGCTCATAAACTGATAGTAGTTACAGAACCAAAGAGGGCCGCAGTAGTAGTCTTCAGTTTTACCATCCTTTCGACTGTTAAGCCGAGTTGGGTTTCACCCTTGACCTGCACCATATACTCAACATGGAAGGCCTAACCAATATTTAACTCACAATTGTAGCTTATTTAAATAAAACCAAACTTTAGATTTGTTCATGAAACTTACCTGTCAGATATATATATAGCTGTATTCTCTGAAGTCCGACAGAATTTCTAAAAACTTACGACACACGTAGTGGGAGTAGGGTGGTTAGTACCCATTCCCGCCGCTGGGAGGCGGGTGTCAGGAACCATTCCCATTTTCTATCAGATTTCTTCTGTCGCCGGTGTCGTAAACATCTGTTTACACACCTCCGCCTCAGGATTTTGGAAAACTTTTCATTGGCTTGAGTATCCTCTTGACTTTTTGGTTTTTTGTTTTGAATCGATAGCTTGGCATACGTGACTTTGGATTGTTTTGAATTTGGCTTGGTTTTTTCCTTAAATATGTCTGGATCTAGTTAGGCTAGCGCCAGGGTGTGTTCGAAAGTGGAATGCAAGGTGGAGGCCTACCAAAAGCCTTGGTTGGATTCCTCACACATTGTGTAAAGTTGTAGGGGGCAAGTTTGTAAGTATGATTTTCGCTGTAATGAGTGCGAAAGTTTGGATGATGTAACAAATGGAAGACGTATGAATCCTACGTAAATAAATTAGAGCGTGACAGGATCAGGTCGTCTTCCTCCAGGAGTAAATCGGGTAGCAGACAGGGTCTTAATGTAACCCCTTCTAACCCTCCTTTAGATTTTGTGTCTCCTAACCCCGTAGTGTTGCCTTCGGGCCCTCAAGTGGTATCTGCGGAGGGTAATGCCCTTTCACTTATTCTGGATTCATTGAAAACACTTGAATCTAAAGTGCTTGCCCTTGAAAACAGGCAAACTAAGTGCAGTGATAGTGCCCCTAGTGAAGTGGAGGGGGCATCAGATCGGCCCTATAGCGCCTCTAGGCTGGGACACCTCTGCCGGACTCCCCAGGACTCAGGGAGAGCGCATGTTCGAAGGCCGAAGGAGGGTTACGGGGATCCCCCACCGATCTGACGTCCCTTCAGCAGTTCCTGTGGACGCTTCCCAGGCTGCTAAGGAGCGTGCTCGAGCACGTATCCAGAGAGATTGTTTTTCGTCTTCCGACGCGTCCTCCCGCGAAAGCAAGGGGTGGGAATCTCGTCCGGATTCGCGGCCTTTGAAGAGGACTCTTCAAGATCAAGACGCTTCACGTCATGCTATGTCTGATTGGCATTCTTCTCCGGAAAGCGTAGCCTTTACGACCCAAGAAGTAGTCTAGGACGTCATCGGATGATGATGCCTTCGAGCGCCCTAGTCGCTCTAGGCCAAGGCTGTTCCTGGGAGAATGGAAGAAGGCGTCCCCTCGCCCCTCACCTTCTCACAGGCACAGCTCGTCTCCTCGTAAGGAGACTTCTCAGACTGAGATAATCCTTGCTATGCAACGGCAACTGGACGCTTTACTTAAGCAGAAGGATATGGTTCCTCGTCGCAAGAAAGACGACAGACTTCCGATCAAGAGAACAAGACAGTCTTCTCCACCTGCTCCTCTTTCGTCCTCGTCTCCTGGTATTTCGCCCTCTAGACTTCGTTCTGTTCCCCAGCGTTCGTCTAGAGGTGGCGGTAAACGTCAGGAGAGAGAGAGGTTTCTTCATTCTGCCCTCTCTTTTCGACGTAAGGACGCTCGGCGTTCCGACATCGACGTTTCTGATGACGATGTTTTAGTTCCTGACGGACGAACTTTAGTACGTTCTGCTTCCGCTTTCGTCATTCGTGTGTTGCGCCTCAACGGACGCATCGTCAGTGTCAGTCCCTGTTTCTTCGCGGGACGTTCGTAGGGACGCTTCGCGGGACGCTAGGAGAGACGCTCCGCTCGACGCTTCGTTGGACGCTTCGTTGGACGCTGATTTGGACGCTCGGAGGGACACTAGGCTGGACGCTCCGATGGACGCTAGTAGACATTGTCGTAAGAGCTCTTTGGACGAGAATATGGAAGTTCGCTCTCGATCGGACGTTGTTCCCGAGTCTTTGGCTGACGCTACACGTCTTCCTTCAACTTCGCGTTCTACTCAAGTTGTGATTGCTGATCCTGTGACTGTTAAGGATTCTGTTAAGGGTACACTTCCCTCTTCTTCTCGTCATCGTTCTGATATGAGACTTGGAGCAAAAGGACTTCTGCCTCTTTCTTCGGAGTTTCACTCGGGTAAGGAAGAAGGGGAATTAAGCTGTTCTTCTGAGGATGTTGACGAAGAACAACCCTCGACGTCGTCTTCTTCAGACTACCAAGTTTTGGCTCGGCTGCTCCGGGATTCATTTGGAGATACCTTCCTTCCTTCTGCTCCTCCTTCTCCTCCATCGCAGTTTTCGTCGTCGAAAGCTAAGAAAACACCAGGGTTTGTGAAAATGAAGACGTCGTTGTCTACCAAGAGAGCTTTCCGTAAGGTTAACGCCTGGATGGAGACTAGAAAAGCTAAAGGAAGCACCACTTTCGCCCTGCCTCCGTCTAGGCTTAGCGGTAAGGCAGGGATGTGGTATGAAACCGGTGAGGAGTTAGGTTTGAAGGTTCCGACGTCAGCACAAGGAGATTTCGCCAGTGTTGTGGATGCCTCAAGGAGAGCTCTATTAGCCTCAGCGAAGGTGTCGTGGACGACTTCCGAAATTGACCATCTGTTGAAGGGTCTTTATAGGTCCTTGGAAGTTTTCAACTTTTTAGACTGGTGTCTCGGCGTGTTAGACAACCAGTCTCGTAAGCCAGATTCGATCAGCTTGGGGGAGCTGTCCAGTGTATTGTCATGCATGGACAAGGCCGTCAGGGATGGCTCAGAGGAGTTAGCCTCTCATTTTTCAGCTGGCATGTTGAAGAAAAGATCGCTTTATTGCAATTTTGCGGCTAAGTCTGTCTCTCCCTCACAGAAGACAGAACTTTTGTATGCGCCCTTCTCGAGTCATCTCTTCCCCCAGGCTATGGTGAAGGATCTGGCAGTAAGTCTTCAGGAGAAAGCCACTCAAGACCTTTTGGCTCAGTCGTCGAGACGTCCTGCTGTCCCTTCCACGTCTTCAGGAGTCCAGTCTATTAGGAAGCAGAAGCCCTTTCGTGGAGGATCTTCAGCTAGATCTTTACCCCGAGGAAGGAGTCTTCCTAGAGGTAGAGCCCCGGCTAGTCCAGGGGCAAGAAGTGGAAGAGTGCATTACTTCAGTCACCGGTAGGAGCAGGCTTCAGTTATTTGGAGGAGCCTGGAGAGAAAGAAAGGCAGACACCTGGTCTCTCAATATCATAGAGAAGGGGTACAAGATTCCTTTCGTAAGGCCTCCCCCTCTGACTTCCACTCCCAGGGACTTGTCCCCGTCGTATCCTCAAGAAAAACAGAAGATACTTTTCGATCTGCTCGAGCAGATGCTCGAGAAACGAGCAGTGGAACAGGTCTTAGACCTGGCTACGCCAGGATTTTACAACAGATTGTTTCTTGTTCCGAAACACTCGGGAGGGTGGCGGCCAGTCTTGGATGTAAGTCGTCTGAACCTCTTCATAGAAAAGCAGAAGTTCAAGATGGAGACACCTCAGTCAGTTCTGGGGGCCTTAAGACCGGGAGATTGGATGGTATCACTCGATCTTCAGGACGCATACTTTCACGTCCCGATACAGCCCCAGTCTATGAAATACCTTCGGTTCGTCCTGAAAGGAAAGGTGTTTCAGTTCAGGGCTTTTTGTTTCGGTCTGAGTACGGCCCTAATATTGTGTTCACCATCTTTAATGAAGAATGTGGCGAGGTGGCTCCATCTTTCCAAACATCAGGATCTCGCTCTATCTGGACGACTGGCTCATACGAGCTTCTTCGCAGACCCGGTGCCTGAAGGACCTGCAAACGACTCTGTCTTTAGCGACCCTGGGACTTCTGGTGAACTTCGAAAAGCACATCTGGACCCCAACACAGTCCATCGTCTGTATCTGGGATTCAGATGGATTCAGTGGGCTTTTCGGGCTTTTCCGTCCCAGGAACGTCAGCAACAAGGCATAGAGAAAGTGTCAGCCTTTCTAGGGAAGGATTCATGCTCGGTGAGGGAATGGAATTGGATTGTTTCCCCCCCCTTGCTTGGGGGGATCCAAGTTTTTTTTCCTTGCTTGGAGAAGTTTGTTTCCCTGGGGAGGCTACACCTCCGACCTCTTCAGTTCTTCCTGTCGGACAACTGGACAGAGAAGGACAACTTCGACATGATCTTAATCATCTCAGAAGAGGTAAAGAGCCATCTAAGATGGTGGCTCGATCCGTTAAAGCTATCAGAGGGAATATCCCTCAAGCTTCGGAACCCCGACCTAGTGTTGTTCTCCGACGCGTCATCCACGGGGCAGGGTGGGGGGGGGAGCAACACTAAGGGGGGGAGGAAGTGTCAGGCACCTGGAGAGGGGAACAGGTAGCCTGGCATATCAACTTCAAGGAGCTGGCAGCGGTTCAGTTAGCGCTCCAGTTCTTTCAGGACAAAGTCTCCCGTCGAGTAGTCCAAGTGAACTCGGACAATACCACAGCCCTGGCATACTTGAAGAAACAAGGAGGAACTCACTCTCGCTCCCTGTTCGCTCTAGCGAAAGAAATTCTGCTTTGGGCAAAGGCGAGAGAGATCACGATCTTGACAAGGTTCATTGCCGGAGTCGAGAACGTCCGTGCGGATC
This sequence comes from Macrobrachium nipponense, assembly GCF_015104395.2. Classification (NCBI taxonomy): domain Eukaryota; kingdom Metazoa; phylum Arthropoda; class Malacostraca; order Decapoda; family Palaemonidae; genus Macrobrachium; species Macrobrachium nipponense. Next base: position 16,229,148 of record NC_061095.1, on the reverse strand, counting down.
TCCTCAGTCGACAAGGACAGTTGCTGCCGAACAGAGTGGACCCTCAATCAGGACGTATGCCAGGAACTGTGGGGTCTTTGGGGACGCCCTTTGGTGGACGTTTTGCAACCGCAAGGACGGCGAGACTTCCTCTTTACTGCTCCCCGGTTCTCGATCAAAAAAAAAGGGGGCAAGTAGCAGTGGACGCCCTGTTATGGGATTGGACGGGCCTAGATCTCTACGCATTTCCCCCTTCACGATTTGGGAGAAGTGATGAGAAAGTTCACAGCTTCGGAGGGGACGAGGTTGACGTTAATCGCCCCCTTTTGGCCCGCAGCGATCTGGTTCACAGAGGTGATGTCCTACCTGGTGGATTTTCCGAGATCTCTTCCGTTAAGGAGAGATCTACTCAAACAGCCCCACTTCGAGAGGTACCACAAAAACCTCTCCGCTCTGAGTCTGACTGCGTTCAGACTATCCAGAAGTTGGCCAGAGCGAGAGGTTTTTCGAAACCTGTGGCTAAAGCTATCGCCACCGCGAGGAGACCTTCTTCAATTGCGGTTTACCAATCGAAGTGGGCAGCTTTTAGGAGCTGGTGTAAAAAGAAAGGAGTTTCCTCCACCACGACCTCTGTGAGCCAGATCGCCGACTTCCTTCTCTATCTCAGACGAGATTTGAAGCTTGCAGTGTCAACCATTAAAGGCTACAGAAGTGTCTTATCTGTAGTTTTTCGACATAGAGGTCTTGACCTTGCTAATAACAAGGATCTACATGATCTACTGAGATCTTTTGAGACCACCAAGGTACCGCTACCGGAGTTACCTTCATGGAATCTGGACGTGGTCTCAATTTTTAATGTCAAGCCGCTTTGAAACCCCTTTACTCTGCCTCTTTGCGAGATTTGACGAAGAAGACTGTATTCCTAACTGCTCTGGCGACGGCGAAGAGAGTTAGCGAGATACAGGCTATTAGTAAACACGTCGGCTTCAAAGGGCATAATGCGGTCTGCTCTTTGGGTATGTCATTCCTGGCTAAGAATGAAAACCCTTCCAATCCTTGGCCTAAAACGTTCGAAATCAAGGGTATGGCAGAAATCATTGGTCAAGAGCCAGAAAGAGTCCTGTGTCCGGTCAGGGCTCTTAGAGAATATCTTTTCGTAGGACAAAGGAGTGTAGAGGTGTTCTGCGGAGAACTTATGGTGTTCGGTCAAGAGACCTAATGCCCATGTCCAAGAATGCACTGGCATTCTTTTTAAGGAACATTAAGGAGCCGCACTCCAATTGTAAAGACAGTGACTTTAAACTCTTAAAAGTTAACGCTCACGAAGTAAGGGCTATTTCGACTTCTATAGCCTTTCAGAAAAATATGGCTCTCAAAGATATTTTAAGTGCCACTTTTTGGAGAAGTAACTCGGTGTTCGCCTCGCACTATTTACGGGAGGTCAGAACGACATATGAAAACTGTTACTCTCTTGGACCATACGTCGCCGCAGACACTATCTTGGGGGCAGGAGGTAGCATCATCCTTTCCCATAGAAAAGGGTAGGTGAGTTTTTTTAATGATTGTAATGTTTATGGTTGTAGGGTCGCCGCCAGAATACGGTCATCCCTTCTTTTAGCCTTTTGTATATGGGAGTATTTTGTTAGGCTACTTAGGTGGTGGTTTTTGCCTCGTTGTCCTCAGAAGTATGGTCATGGTCTAGTCACATTGTGGTCTCGTCCCCGTTGACAGATCATCTAGAGCGCACCAACTACACAGGTCTCTACCTTGTTGGTAACTCTAGTGAAGCAGATGCAGGCTTGGGTGACAGTAATCACGAAGTCAGCTATGCTAACAGGTAAGGAACCAAGATGCCAATCATCTACATTTATATGTTTCCTAAAATCCTTTTTCTGTCTCTCCCACCGCCAAAGATGGGATTCAGCTATATATATATATCTGACAGGTAAGTTTCATGAACAAAATGATATTGTTAAGATACAATAAAGTTTGTTCATACTTACCTGGCAGATATATATATTTTCATACAATCAACTTACCTGTCAGATATATACATAGCTAAGACTCCGTCGTCCCCGACAGAAATTCAAATTTCGCGGCACACGCTGCAGGTAGGTCGAGGGGATCTACCGTCCTGCCCCATGGGTTGGCAGGATTAGGAACCATTCCCATTTTCTATTCATATTTTTCTGTTGCTTGGAATGTAAACAACAACGTTTGCAGTTCCTCCTGACTTGATTTTTGGATTTCATCGCCATCGATCTTCTGGGCTATCTTTTGCAGGGAAGTACTGGATCTTTGGTTCGGCATACGCATATTAATTTGGTTTAATAACTTTGGCTTCAAAAATTTCGAAGAACTGTTACGTGTAATTACCGAACTTTTCGGTAGACACTCACATAGTTTGCAAGAAAGGAAAATTATTTAATATTTATTCATAATAACGTGTAGTAAATGTTAGAATTGATTGAGCTAACTTCCTTCTTGAGGAAGTAAGGAATAGAATAGTTACGCTTCCTTTAGAAGTTTTTATAGCTCTCGTACTAACGAGCAGTTAGAGCATTAACATTACTAGTAGTGTTGTATCCTCATCTCCTTCTTACTTCACAGAATCTTCAAATTCATATTGCAATTTGAAGACAAAGGAATGTAGCTCAAAATACGAGCTATTGAAAGGTAAGAAGTGATTTTAGTGTTAGTGCAGTGGAGGGTGCGTTCTGATCGGCTCTGTTTCGCTCCCAGGCCTAGACCTCTTCCAAGCTCACATACCCAGAGGAGAAGGAAAGTCGAAAGCCTTACGGAGGTTATGGAGAATCCCCACCGATCAGGCGTCCCCTCGGCAGGATCTGTAGAACGTCCCAGACTGCCAAGTTCGCCATTGGAAAGGCGTCCTAATTAGTAGAGGGTGCGTCCGATCGGCTCTGTCTTGCTCTCAGGCCTAGACCTCTTCCAAACTCACAAGCCCAAAGGAGAAGGAAAGTAGAAAGCCTTACGTAGGTTATGGAGAATCCCCACCGATCGGGCGTTCCCTCGGCAGGATCTGTAAAACGTCACAGACTGCCAGGGATAGCCATTGGAAAGGCATCCTTTAAAATGTGCGTCTCTTCTTCCGTTTCTTCATCTTACATCCGAAAAGACGAAGAATGTACATGTTTGGAGTTCGGACGATCTGGCTCGTTCTCTGAAAACTAAGAGAACTCCGACTCACTGAGCGAGAGGCTGAGAGCCAGCCAGCAAGCTAGCGAACGTTCCAACAACCAGCAGCGAGCCGCGTTCCAACAGACTAGCGCGAGCCGCGTTCCAACAGACTAGCGCGAGCCTCGTTCCAACAGACTAGCGCGAGCCTCGTTCATACAGATAAACGCGAGCCGCGTTCCAGAACTTTTTTCTTGACGCAAGGCGCCTTCAAAGAGAAAACAGACGGCTAGACTGAGGAGCCTTATAGTAGAGTGGCAATCAGAAAGGATGCATTCCATTGAACGTTTACTGGCAAGAGGCGGTCGTTATAACAAGACTAGAGGCGCTCGGATCTATCAGGGCGCATGGGACCTTCCACGCAAGCGGAACGTTCCAGGAGCGAGTCTCCTTTCTAGAGTGCAGAACATTCCAGGCGTGCGGAACTATCCAGACACCAGGCGCTAGGCGCAAGGATCCAGACGCCAGGCGTCAGAAGATTCCAAAATCTTCATTTGAGAGAGAGGTCAGTCGCGAGACTCCTCTTTGAGTTTTTTAACTTGAGCAACTTTCCCCTGGCAAATGTGTAAGATGTCACACAGGCGGCCGTTGCTTTTGTCAGAAGGATTCTGATACTAAGAGAAGTCCCTTTTCATTATTCAGAAGACTCCTGTGTTAGGCAGTTCCTCTCAATGCGGACTCTCTCCTTCATCCATGCTCTTCCCTCGTTTTGAGGAGGCAAGAGCTTTCGGAGTTTTTCTTTATAAGAATCTCATCAACGTTTGGGTATGATGGCGGATAGGAAATATCTACTTCCTTCCGTAAACCCTAGTGATGAACAGGAATTCTGTCTCTTCCGCAATTTATGAGGAAATCACGAAGATTTAAAGAGTTCCTGGATTAACTTCCTTCCTTAAGAATATATATATACTCTTTCTATCGTTCTATTAACGAAAAGAACGAAGATAGTAGAAGGTAGTAGAGTTTCTGCTGTATGAGAATACGATACGGTCAAATCATAAACACATACCGTAGTTACTTCTTTTCTGTGCAACTCAATTACCAGTATCCTTCTACGACTTTTCTAGGAAGGACTACGCTTAAAGGGATTGTTTAAGACAACACCTACTTAGCTTCTAGATTTATCGAAGTCTTGTTTCGCTTAAATATGCTTTAATAAGAACTTCCTGAAGTTCGATAAAAATTCCTTTATTAAATGGAGTAGCTGGCAACTCTGGAAGAGTAAGGCCAGACGGCTAACGGGGACTGCTTTCGCTGAGAGCCTGAGACCAATGCAGTACGCCAGTTACTGTCAGTACCATGTAGGTGTCAGTCATGAGCGGTCGAGTGTATCTCTCTCTCCTGCGGGATGGAATAACTATCCGTATCTCTCCCCTACAATCGCGGTCTTAACCTCGGATTGAGGGGATAGTTAAGCTAACATAAATAAAATATTGTATGCCTTTTGCTAAGAAGCTTTCAATAAGAGAGATAGTGCAATCTTTCAATGCTGTTTACCGTAGGTAACATTATTAAAGGATTCTATCGCAGCAGAAGAAAACATTATATATTATATTATTAATTGCTCTCCAAAGGCTTACGAAAGCATAGCTTATTAGAGTACCTGCTCAGAAGAAGATGGATGAGTCGGATGGGAAACATTCTCTTTGGGGCAGAACTTGTTTCCTTGAATGGACTATACTACGTATATAAAGCTTTTTCCTACTAAGAACGGAATTAACATGTGAAAGGATGTCGGGTACCATAAAGGCACAGGTGTTCTGGCACATAACATAAAAAGAATTAGAAGGAAGCGCCAGCCTGGCGCAATGCGCCAGAAGTGCCAACCTGGCGCAATCTAGCTAGAAGTGCCAGCCCTGGCGCAAAATTTGCGCCAGAAGCGCCAGCCTGGTGCAAAATTTGCGCCAGAAGCGCCAGCCTGGCGCAGTGAGCCAAGAGCACCATCCAAGATTTCTCGTTTTAGCGAGTATTAACCTAAGAGTCCAGTAGCTCTCGGACACCAGGCTCGGTAACGGCAAGATTCGTTCCTGATTTCGTTACCCATTTAATCACTTAGGCCAATTCCACGACTCTCTCATATCGCAAAGAGCATCGAGAAATGATATTGTTATAATACAATAAAGTTTCATACATACTTACCTGGCAGATATATACATAGCTAAGACTCCGTCGTCCCCGACAGAAATTCAAATTTCGCGGCACACGCTGCAGGTAGGTCAGGTGATCTACCGTCCTGCCCTGGGTGGCAGGATTAGGAACCATTCCCGTTTTCTATTCATATTTTTTCTCTTCCACCTGTCTCCTGCGGGGAGGCTGGGTGGGCCATTAATCGTATATATCTGCCAGGTAAGTATGTATGAAACTTTATTGTATTATAATATATCATTTTCATACATCAACTTACCTGTCAGTATATACATAGCTGATTGACACCCTTTGGTGGAGGGTAAGAGACAGCTAACATGGAATAGACAGGTAAACAACATATGTTGTAGGTATAAATAACCTTGGTTCCTATCTGATGGGTGGTAGACTTCATGGCTGTTGCCCGGTAGTCTGCATCACCTCAAGACTTTAGCGAGATATGTGATCTATAGCTAAGAGTTCTTGTGGGTCTGCCGATGGGGTATGAACCGCTTACTCGGCAGAGCCTGAAAGGATTTTGTCAATGGGTACTGGACCACTTCTATGACAATACACCTTATGAAGGAGCGCAACACCGATCCCGATCACCTGATCCTAACACGAGGGTTTCGCGCTCAAATTGAAAAGAGTTATCCCACACACTCTTTCAAAAACCCCAATAATTTCACTAAGTTAAAAAACTTTAACTCAAAGTTAAGGATCAGTGTCGGCTCCTTATCCCAGTAACGTATCGGCAGAAACGTATAAACCAAAAGAGAAGGATCTCTCATAGGTTAACTTGACATCCTTTGTGTAATGAGAAGTCAACACAGAGTTGCCTCTACCGTACAACACAGCTAATATGTCTTATATGACATATTGTTATGTAAAGAACAAGAATTTGCAAAAGCGCGCACTTCCTGCGCTTTTAATTGTCGGCTGTTTGAAGGAATCAAGTCACTTATGAAGTGCTTAGGAGATCTCCATGTTTCAAAGAAGACCAGGGCTTTCTTCAAATGGATCTCTCCCGACTGAAGCCTGAAGCCTGGCAGGAACCTCGCGCCTGGCTGGTGCTTCGCTCTTGGTTGGCGCCTAGCGCTTGTCTGGTACCTTTCGCTTGATTGGCGCCTCGCATCTGGTTGACGCCTCGCGCCTTAGCTGGAGATTCGCGCCTAGAGCCTGGCTTGCGCCTGGCTGGCTGCTCGCGCCTCGCGCCAGGTTGGCGCTTTGTGCCTGCCTGGCACCTCGCGCCTGGCTGGCGCCTTGTGCCTGCCTGGCACCTCGCGCCTGGCTGGCGCCTTGCGCCTGCCTGGAGCTTCGCGGCTGGCTGGTACCTCGCGCCTGCCTAGCGCCTCGCTCCTGCCTGGCGCCTCGCGCCTACCTGGCGCCTCGCTGCCTGGCGCCTGGTTGGCTCCTCCCTACTTGCCTGAGCTTCGAGCTTGGTAGAGTCTCGTGGATGTCTGGCAATGTCCACATCGGACACTCTCATCTGTCCTATATGTTCGCATCTAGCGCATCTGTGTCAGGTACGAATCTTGCCGTTACCGAGCCTGGTGTCCGAGAGGATACTGGACTCTTAGGTTAATAACTCGCTAAAACGAGAAAATCTTGGATGGTGCTCTTGGCTCACTGCGCCAGGCTGGCGCTTCTGGCGCAAATTTTGCGCCAGGCTGGCACTTCTGGAGCATTGCGCCAGGTTGGCACTTGGCGCATTGCGCCAGGCTGGTGCTTCCTTCTAATTCTTTTTATGTTATGTGCCAGAACACCTGTGCCTTTATGGTACCCGACATCCTTTCACCATGGTGAATTCCGTTCTTAGTAGGAAAAAGCCTTTATATACGCCTAGTTAAAGTAATAGGTCCCCATTCGGAGGAAACCAAGTTCTTTGCCCCCAAAAGAGATGTTTTTTTTTTTCCCAAGTTACCGACTCATCCATCTCTTCTGAGCAGGTACTCTAATAAGCTATGCTTTCGTAAGCCTGAGAGCATTATATAATATAATGTTCTGCTGCGATAGAATCCTTTAATAATGTTACCTACGGTAAACAGCATTGAAAGATTGTACTATCTCTCTTATTGAAAGCTTCTTAGCAAAAGGCATACAATATTTATTTATGTTCAGACTTAACTATCCCCTCAATCCGAGGTTAAGACCGCGATTGTAGGGGAGAGATACGGATAGTTATTCCATCCCGCAGGAGAGAGAGATACACCCGACCGCTCATGACTGACACCTACATGGTACTGACAGTAACTGGCGTACTGCGTTGGTCTCAGGCTCTCAGCGAAAGCAGTCCCCGTTAGCTGTCTGGCCTTACTCTTCCAGAGTTGCCAGCTACTCCATTTAATAAAGGAATTTTTATCGAACTTCAGGAAGTTCTTATTAAAGCATATTTAAGCGAAACAAGACTTCGATAAATCTAGAAGCTAAGTAGGTGTTGTCTTAACAATCCCTTTAAGCGTAGTCCTTCCTAGGAAAGTCGTAGAAGGATACTGGTATTGAGTTGCACAGAAAAGAAGTAACTACGGTATGTGTTTATGATTTGACCGTATCGTATTCTCATACAGCAGAAACTCTACTACCTTCTACTATCTTCGTTCTTTTCGTTAATAGAACGATAGAAAGAG
>NC_061095.1:16198565-16220723 GCF_015104395.2 Macrobrachium nipponense | reverse complement strand
CAAGGCGATACTCAAGTCAAAACTCAACGCCGGAAATATGATAAAAGCCATAAACACATGGGCAGTGCCAGTAATCAGATACAGCGCAGGAATAGTGGAATGGACAAAGGCAGAACTCCACAGCATAGATCAGAAAACCAGGAAACATATGACAATACACAAAGCACTACACCCAAGAGCAAATACGGACAGACTATACATAACACGAAAGGAAGGAGGGAGAGGACTACTAAGTATAGAGGACTGTGTCAACATCGAGAGCAATATCTGAAAACCAGTGAAGACGAGTGGCTAAAGAGTGCATGGGAAGAAGGACTAATAAAAGTAGACAAAGACCAAGAAATATACAGACAGAGGAGAATGACAGACAGAACAGAGGACTGGCACAACAAACCAATGCACGGACAATACATGAGACAGACTAAAGAACTAGCCAGCGATGACAATTGGCAATGGCTACAGAGGGGAGAGCTAAAGAAGGAAACTGAAGGAATGATAACAGCGGCACAAGATCAGGCCCTAAGAACCAGATATGTTCAAAGAACAATAGACAGAAAATAACATCTCCCATCCCAATATGTAGGAAGTGCAATACAAAAAATGAAACCATAAACCACATAGCAAGCAAATGCCCGGCACTTGCACAGAACCAGTACAAAAAGAGGCATGATTCAGTGGCAAAAGCCCTCCACTGGAGCCTGTGCAAGAAACATCAGCTACCTTGCAGTAATAAGTGGTACGAGCACCAACCTGAGGGAGTGATAGAAAACGATCAGGCAAAGATCCTCTGGGACTATGGTATCAGAATGCATAGGGTGATACGTGCAAATAGACCAGACGTGACGTTGATTGACAAAGTCAAGAAGAAAGTACCACTAATTGATGTTGCAATACCATGACACCAGAGTTGAAGAGAAAGAGAGGGAAAAAATGGATAAGTATCAAGATCGGAAAATAGAAATAAGAAGAACATGGGATATGCCAGTGGAAATTGTACCCATAATCATAGGAGCACTAGGCACTATCCCAAGATCCCTGAAATGGAATCTAGAAAAACTAGACGCTGAAGTAGCTCCAGGACTCATGCAGAAGAGTGTGATCCTAGAAACGGCGCACATAGTAAGAAAAGTGATGGACTCCTAAGGAGGCAGGATGCAACCCGGAACCCCACACTATAAATACCACCCAGTCGAATTGGAGGACTGTGATAGAGCACAAAAAAAAAAAAAATAATAAAATAAATAAATAAATAATAATAATAATAATAATAATAATAATAATAATAATAATAATAGTAACAGCAACTATGCTTTTCAGCAAGAGAAGTACTGATACTATCAAGTTAAAAAATAACACCACATTGAGAATCTTACAGTAAATACACTGAAGGACACAAATAAAGAACATGCACTAAAATAACCTCAAGTTAGGTTATTAACTCTGATGTGTCAGACTACTAGGGTATTTCATGTTTAGAGGGGTTGTTAGGAGAATGAGGGATAGACTTATGTCATGATGAATCTATTTGTTTTGTTGTGCTCTCCTAATGTGAGATAATATAAATTTTTCTTGCAAAAGTTTTATTTGATATTACCTACTGCTAAAGATAGCTCATACCTCTTCCCCTATCAGCACAAAGATATAAGGTATCTTTAACAGTAGGTACAATTCATCCCAAATCATCATTTAGTTTGTGCACCTAATAAAATCTGCAATCAGCTCTGTGGAAATTATGTGAAACATATGTATTGTTATGCAGCTTTGCATGTGTTATCAATACTGGAAAGTGCATTCATGTGATTACTGGTATAGAGACATTGCATTCATTTAAATCACACAATTCTACACTACTAAAGGAATGCATAGTTGCATCAACTTTTGAAATCATTCCATGAGCTTTTGAGAATATGTCCAATGCAAACTCTGGTACATTTAACAATATCCTTTCTCTTCTTTTAAGCTGTTCCTAAAAGATAGTACAAAAGTGAATGAATTCCAAGAGGTATATGAGTTTTTAGTGCAAGTTGCCTAGTTTTTTGTACAAACCATTAAGAGCTAATGCATTCCACATAACAGCTGCAATAAATCTGACTGAGATGCATTCACTCTACAAAAATAATATAATCATGCCGAAATAAAACTTTGCTATAGATGATAATCATTCCTTAGTGAAACCATGCATGGAACTAGGAAAACTAATAACTTGCCTTCCATATCAACACTTAAAACCGTTGACTGGGAAACATCTCCTCTTGTATACCGAGAGTCCTGTCCATACTGACCTTGAGACTTCACCTGGTCTCCTTGACTCTGGACCGAAATTGAACGGCAGAGAATTGGAGACAATGGCGGTGAATATGAAAATGTCTTACAATCTCGAATAGGACTTGAGGAGAAGTGTACCTGGAAATAAGGGTAAACAAACTTTATTCAAAACAATTTCAAATACTATTATGAAAGAATCTTTCTTCCCAGTGAATATCACCAATGACTAAATGATGTAACAATGGTCCCTTTATGAAATATGAACCCCTCTAAATATTTAAGTGCCTGCATTACTAATACTATGTTCTTTTGTTAATCTTTCTTTTATGGCACCTATGGATGTACGCCTACCTTTTACCAATCAATTAACAAAACACCTTAAATACACCTACCAAAGGAACAATAAAATTATATTGACTTGTGATACAGTAGTAAAAAAAGAATACATTGATATTCATCACTCGGCCATTTTTTAAACAAAGAACAGAAGCAGCTTAAATAAAGTACAATGCAACTTACCGAATTTCCAGAGGATCTATTGTCTGCTTTGGATGATGGGGATTTCTTTTGAATGAGTATGCCCTTTTCCTGATTCTGATTCTCATTTACTTTTCCTTCAGAAACGGTTCTATGGCAAAGCGCTGCTTCTTTGACACTGACATGATCACTGTTAGTCTGAGTGGCTTCAAACCAAACCATCTCTCTAGAAATTTCTTTTGAGCCTGACATAGGACTAGACTTTTGCACAAATGTTTCACTTTTAGGACTTGACGGTCCTAAAGCATTATGACTAGTAGCACTAAACCCTTGGTTTTTTTCAACAGACTCACAACCGTTTTCATTTGATTTATTGCAAGCAATATTCACAGCAAAACCACATTGCTCAAAAGCTGGCTGTGAAAAAGCACTGCCATCATTTTCTCCTTTAAAATGACTCATCTGAATCTCAGTATCAGCATTTAATGATTTAATAGTAAAAGGCCTATCAACATTTGGGGGAACCAAGAGAGATATTCTTCCTCTGAAATTACTCATTTCAGCTTCACTTAGTGATGTGAACCTGCAGTCAGTATTGACAATGTTTGTATTTTGCTGAATTGGAGATAAATCAGGTGAAGAAAGAGAACGACGCTGAGATGTATTCGAGCATGTCTGACCTTCAACTGGAGACAGGTCTAGTGAGTGCATGGGTTCAGATTCATACTGGGGAGAATGAAAACCATCATATTTTCTTGGTCGACTGGAAGCTGTGACCAAATTTTCTGTGCTCATCTGTTCACTTGGAAAAGGTGGGGTTGAAGGTTGATGACGCCTCTGACTAGGATCCAGAATATTGTTAAATGATGGCTGAACAACTTCAGCACACCAAAGTAAACTTTTAGTATCTTCAACATCAAATTCACTGTTGACATCGTCGTCATCATCATGTAAAGGGAGGGGTGCTACAGGTGATGAAGATGCACTGCTCTCTGGACTTGTGGTACCCCGTGGACTGCACATCCTGCAAAGTTATATAAATTTAACGACATACATAATAAATCATCTTTCATATAATGAACTAAAGTATAAGACCCATCTCTCTCACCCATCTCCATTAGTTTGAAAATGCTTCATTCTCAGATTGATGGATATGTATCCAATGTCATGAGTGGTGTGAGGCTCAATGAAAGGCAATAGTTTGCAGCTAGGGAAAGTAAAACTGGTTTTAATTGTGTTCATAAGAAATACAACACACAGTATTGGAAGCTTGAATTTTACGTCAATGGCCCTTGTGGGCTTGTTCCATATGAATAACTGTATATAATATTAATTTACTTCAGCAGTTTTTCACTATATGGGAAAGGCTTTTCATTAAAGAAATTCTATCATTTGTATGACAATTAGATATGAAAAGTTCCATACCCGAGTCACTTGCAACCTACTCAAGGACATAGAATCGCTCAGAATTTGGACTACAGGTTAGTTGTTAGAGCTGGTCTTCGCAGTACAGTGGATACAATGATACCCACCAAGAACACTACAGACTACACTGCCAACCTGAGAACATTGGATCACATTCCAAGTTTTGGTATGTTTCACATGATACCAGATTGGTCACGTTGTTAAGACTGACTAATGCAGTAAAGGCAAAAGGATGAGATTTAGAATTGCATTCTAGTGCAAAGTATATAGCATTCACCAAATATCATCATTCATGTTACTTACGGTGTAGCATTCATCAAATCTTCTGGACTAAAAAGGAGCTTCCGTCTAAGTGTTGTATTATTCAAATTATTACCTTCTTCCAATTCAGCAATACCTTGGCATCCCTGATCCTAGATAAACAATAACAAAATAGCATTTAATCATCACAAAATCATTTGAGAGAACATCACATTAACAGGGTGGTGTTAATCTTTATACAGTTTCATATTCACAATATGTACATCAATCTACGTAAAGACAATTCAAGGGAATACAAAAAATTTCTTTCATGCTTATGTGCTTTAGCTTTTACTAGGTACTGAATTTGTCATCCATTTCATTAACACAACTACAACAAAAGCTATCTCAGGTAAACTCAAAGGGAGATTAATTACATAACGGCAACAAGAGGAAAAGGAATACAAAGGCAAAATCTAAGTCTCCTGAAACTTTATAAGACAATTCAGCATAATTATTATTATATTATTATTATTTGTCATAGTCAGAAACAAAATTTTTAATGCTGCCAACAAATACAACTTGGCAAAAGCTTCCATTCCATGAAAATTGCTTCCCATGTACCTTAAAGACTTCATTACCAAAAGCACTTATACTCAGATGACTGGATCTCCAAAGTGAGAATCACTCAACAGTGGATATGGATGATAACTAGTGAGAAAGCTCAGATAATCATGGAGTAAGGTCGCAGATGAAGACTTGGACCAGACACAAATTTTGGCAATAAGTGTATAAGACAGAAATGAGAATGAACTCTTTAGATGTCTATACCCATACAAGGAAAAGCACTAAGTATAAAAAAAAAACTGACATAAGTATGAACATACAATCCTGCAATATATCAATTAACACTTACCTGAGTGAAAGTAAAATATGGTTTTAAAGCTGCTTCAACTGATTCTGGGAGTACCATAGGCAGAGACAATTCAGTCTGGCAACTTACTGGGGTAAAATAATAGTTATAATGAGTATATCATACATATGTGGAAAACAATCATTTAAAATTAAAATGAACCCTAACAGTTTGTTGCAATATACTGTAAAATCCACAAAAATACTACTGACAAGGTCAGCCCTAAAAAGATTACCTACCCAATAAATGGTCCCATTCAATGATCATCATAACTGCTAAGAAGGATAGTCATTAAACAGGTAACAGAAACTGGAAAAAACTGAAAACTGTACAATATTTTCTTAGCAGAGAATCAAGTAAGCTTATGAACAGCAATAACTGCAAAAGATCTTCAATTATAGGACAGTTAAAAGACAGAAGTAGGACAAAATCCAGACTAGTGAAAGAATATGACAAAAAAAGCTATTCTCTCAAATAAAGATGCAAGAAAACAAGTTACCTTGAATAAGTTAAAAAATAGAAAAATATGAAGTCAAGCCAAACACAAAGTCAGGGTCATCAAAATTTGGCAGAACAAGATCAAATGGAAGTTTAAAGATATATAATTTTGAAATTGCTGGAATATCCTCACCATTATTTGTCGTCTACTGTCATATGAAGGCATCCTTCAAGCTGTTCCATAATATAAGTCAAATGCAAAATCAAGAAAACTAAGATCAAGTCATTTATGCAATCAAATTCTAGCAAGGTTGAAATTCTCACCAAGATGTGTGCATATGAAGTTTAAGATATTTCCACCGAAACAATACTGATATGAACTGAAAATGGGCATGACGAACCTCATATGCACAAGCCATATAAATAGAGCATAAGAAAAGCAGAGGAAAGTGCACTTGAGAATATTCTCAGGAAAAGATACCCAAACTCAGACCACATACGGCCAAGGTATAGATATGGCACAACAATGTCTGAGAAGGCCAAGGTATAGATATGGCACAACAATGTCTGAGAAGGCCAAGGTATAGATATGGCACAACAATGTCTGAGAAGGCCAAGGTATAGATATGGCACAACAATGTCTGAGAAGGCCAAGGTATAGATATGGCACAACAATGTCTGAGAAGGCCAAGGTATAGATATGGCACAGCAATGTCTGAGAGCATGATTTAGTTACCACACTATACGGAAACTATATTTGTGAAAAAGAAACTAAAGTACCGCAACTGCAGACAAACTCTCTCACCAATTATTCAAACCATATTTGAAATGAGGGGGAGGGGGATATTTTCTTTGAAGCAGTTTTTATATGCTAATTCAAAAATTTAAAGATATCTATGAAATTCTTTTCATTCATTCAAGTTAAAAACTCATTCACTGGTTTTACTCAACTTTTGTAATTCAACTGACACACCAGAGTAACGGTCTTGCCAGGGATAATGAATTATCATCAAAGATTCTTCTTACATTCACCTCAATTATCTGCCATAAACTGTTGCAGTAAAAGACCATTACATTCTCTTTGATGATACTCTGGTCTAAACATTTAATGGTAGCCTCCCATTTACAAGAATCACCAAGTTACTTACTTGTCCGAGTGGTAGGGACTGGGTTGGAAGAAACTGCTTTATCAGGAGCCAAGTTCATTGAAAGAACACTTATTGACTTATTGCTTCCAGTCCAAGGGCTTGGCACAACTGGTTGCCTACTGAAAAACCTGTGAAATGAATAATTAAAATAAAATTTACAAAATCAAAATATCTTCCACCCATTCCAATTGTATGTCAGGATATTTTTACAGTGCATGTACTTAACAGCCTTGAATTCTGGTTATTCTATGGAAAATAATTTTCAAAATACATGTGAACTAAACTCAATGAATAATAACTATTAGAGACATCACTACCATAAGAAAGTCCAGACTCAGAGCACATGCAATTATTTTGCACTTATCAGATTTAGAATACCTTGTATACTGTCATTTGAAACAAATATTGACAGAAAAAGAACACAACATCCAGGGTCAAAGCTACATGGATTAGTAAGTTCACTCTCAATCTTAGGAGCAGCATTGCAGCTTATTTCAAGCAAAACACACTTGGTGGGTACAGTGCAAAAAGTTTTAAAGTGTCTTCAAAGACACTGCAAAAGGCATGAATCACGAACGCCAGTTTCACTGACGATAATTAAACTGCAAAAGCAAAATTTCTAAAGATAATTAAACCATAAAGCAAAATTTCTAGACTCATATTGGGCTGGACTGAGGGCTCTACTTTTGGGAGGGGTGACAACAGAAGCCAAGAAAATTGAAGTTTGACAGTTATGGGAAGGTACTGAAAGAAATAATATAAAGTATGACAAAGAAAAATTCAAAAGGGAGTTCAAGGGATACCAAAAAGAAAGCATTTAGGCAATATGCAATGCCAGGTACAGTATTGCCAGTACCCCACTATATTGCATTCTTAATCAATTTCCCCCTAATAGTCAACTTATTAGCTTAAAAAGTAGATTTTCATCATTACTTAAAGATCCTACTTGGCCTTGACAATGTACCAAGGTAACCAACCAATCCACTTGGAGGATTTTCATTCTTATGGAAGATTTTTCTTTATTACCTTTGTAACACTTTCTCTGCTTTTATTGAATGGATCAGTGACTGATAGCCAACTTTATGTATCGTGACTGCATTTGTACAAATGTTCTGTAGATTTGTAAAGATAAAGATAAGATTATTCAAGATGAGAAGCTTTGAAAAGCATGTAAAGAATCCCACATATATCTGGAGAAGAGGAACTTTAAATCAATATCTGACCCAAAAACCAAACGACTCAGTTTCATGAAATTGAAGAGTCAGGGATCTAAAATGGAAAAATTATGCAATACTTGAGAATGAAAAGCCAAAGATATTTCAAACTGAAATCTTGGCAAAACTTCAGTCTACAAATAAAAATGAACATTTTGATACAAATAATACTACCTAGAGCTATGTTCAATAAAAAGTAGCACACCATAACTTACTTGTCTATAGCAGCCTGGGCTTGAGATTCATACTCTGGATCAGTCAAAATCTCACTTTGGTTATAAGGTGAGGTTTCAATATTTACAGGCTTCAATAGTGCGAGTTCATCAATGGACCACTTAAAGTTCTCATAAACTTTTTTTCCAGGAGACACAACTTGTCGGAACAAAGATGGACTGACAGTAGGTAGATGTAGATGGTCAACACCGACATCAAAGGGATTCAACATTCGCTGATAGCCTTTACAACGCTGTTGCGGGGTCACTACTCTATTGTCACTGCTGCTACTACAAGTATTGGAACCAAAGAAATAAAGATTAAATTCAGTCATGAAAACCAAATGACAACAAAACATGCAGATTTTTCTCTCATTCTATCCTTTTTAAAGCAAGATGGTTTAACTTCAAAAAGTAAATCCTTCTTGACTTCTATTATGAAAATGTTTGTTGGAGTGATATTCCTCTTTATCTACACCAAGTTTAATATCAGACAAGACCAGAAAAAAAAAAAATTTTTGTCAAACATATTTTGTAAATACTGTACCTGCTGTAGGTTTCAGAAGGCGTTTGAAATACTGATCTGTCAGACAACCCCGAAGAACATGATGATTTAGAAGGAGTTACCACATTCTTGTGACTTGCCCCACTACTACTACTCAGTGAGCTGTTACTCGAAACTATTCCTCTGGTTAATGTCCAACCAGTGTTAGCGATACAATGGCCACTATTAGATATCAGCTTACTGTGTAGCATTTCACAACCTTCTACTTCATTCCCAGCTCTTGATGAATGAGAATGCTCTGCGTAGCTCCCCATAACAACTGACTTTCCCCTAGGCGTGGAGAAAGAAGTCTTTGGACTGTCGTAAAGACAATTACTGACTTCATGATGACTGCCTGACTGTCCCAAGGTAGATTTATAAGAAGAAGAAGAAGAGGATGAAGATAAATGGCAGCCTTCAAATATCAGAGGATATGTAAAGGGTGAAGAAGTGTTTGGAGATCTATCAACACTGCTAGGATCTTTAGTCCTGAAAAAAAAAAAAAAAAAAAAAAAAAAAAAAAAAAAATTTAAAAGCTAAAACAATAAAAAAAGTATAAAAACCAATCCTAATGCTACAGTGGAAATAAAATATTTATGGTGGAAGATTGAGATTCAAAATCATGCTCAAAGCACCGGCCATAATGGTGGCTTGAAATTTTGCAGGTAAGAGGGCAAATTCTTGTGGCATGACATAAATTTAGTAATGGTTTGAAGAGCCTTTCAGTAATACAAACAACTGGTATAATACTTACTTCTGCACAGCATAATCAGAGTCTGACTGGAATAAATGTTTGGGGTCTATGTTCTCCTGATTTTCAATTTCCTCAGGAATGACTCTACAGCCATGGTATCTGAAAACAGAAATGTCATAATAAGAGATGTAAGATATCAAGAGAAAATTTTAGTTTCTTTACAAAAAAATAAATATACAGAAGTTACAATTATAAAAAAAAAAAAAAAGTAAAAGATGTGCCAAAGTTCCTTTGGCACAATCAGTTTTTCTGTACAGCGTGCAATGCTGTATGAAACTCAGCCACTGCCGTTGAAGCTCTCAGCCGTGGCCCATGAAACTTCCAGCCAAAACCCAGTGGTGGCCCGTGTTGTTGGCACCTATAGCGGTTCCAGATGCACAATCATGGCTAACTTTAACCTTAAACGAAATAAAAACCACTGAGGCTAGAGGGCAGCAATTTTGCATGTTTGATGATTGTAGGGTGGATAATCGACATACCAATTTGCAGCCCACTAACCCTAGTAGTTTTTAAGATCTGAGGGCAGACAGAAAAACCGCAGATGGACAGACAAATAGTCAACTCAATCATTTTCTTTTACAGAAAACTAATAACATGAGAATGGAAAAATGACAAAATTTCTAAGATAATTTGTATTTTTCATAGCTACAAACCTGAGGTCTTAAACAAGGATAATTTTCTAGCCCCTAGCTGGATCCGGTTAAACAATCTGAGATTGAAAAGCAAGGAATCTGAGAGATCTGGCAACACGTGCGTATATCGGGTAAAAACTGGTCAAAGACCACGCGGTTGCTTACTCTCGGCCATTTAATTACCCTATTGTTAAAACCAAAGGCTTGTTCTAGTATGAACAAATCCAATATTGCACCCAAATTAGGCAAAGAAAAAGCTCAACTACAATTTTGTGTTTGTTAATACAGCAAAATACGTTTGAGAACCTTCTTAAGTTAGCCTTCTAAAACTTCAAAGGAGTTAGAAAGTTTAAACTGGTATATTTTCATATTCTCAAACACTGCTGTCATTAAAAATGCTTTTTTGTTTTGTTCACTTAGACCTTTTTAGTTACTTATGTATACTTGCCTTTTCTCAAAACTTCCTGGGAAAACAAGGTGGTGATGATGAATAAACTTAAATTTCATCAACTAGTGTCACTTGATACACACTTTTAAAATTTCTGGAACAAGCCTAAAATATTCAATATCCACTCTCCCACCACCTCATATAAAGCATATCTACTAATGGAATGAGAACGCTGTCGCATACAACTGACAAGAATGACCAAGAATTGCATAAGCTGCTTTCTGTCTTCAAGTTTCCTCTTCTAATCCTTGGTCTCTTTGATTTAGGTGTTCACCTTCTTTTACTGTACCTTCCTCATCTTATTTATGAACTAATCATTCAAGCCAAATTTGCAAGTTTAGTAGTGTGACTTATATTATGGATGTACAATGGATATACAATCTCTATTAAATATATGTAACCAAAGTTACTAAGGCTTATGAATCCAGGTGTTTTGGATGACATACTGTCTCATTCTATCTGCAGTATGAACTACCTAGGTAACAAATCTCCAGAACATGGATAATTATACTTGTGCAACAAGCAACTGATACTTGTACCAAAACTTACTAATGTTCAGGAGCTTTAATGTACCCTCTAAACATTAGTAGTACTTCCTTTAATATGATTACACATTACAGGTTTTCTTGCAAAGTATCATGCTCTTTAATGATGCATGCTTTATGTACACAAATCATTGCTTACCTGTATGGTGTCACTGTAACTGAAGACTGAATCTTTGGATTAACTAAAACAGGGCTATTCAGGGCCTGAAGAGGATGACGAACAACTTTTGGTGAATCTACATCACAAAATCTTTTGCAGACTCCATCGACCTTACTGCCCTTTTGGACTTCAGTGTCACAAATTTCCAAAGAATTTTGCTCCATACTTCTAAGAAACCTGTGAATATTAATAAAATCAAATTACTGAACATGTCAATAGTCAATAAATATCTTTATGTTCCCTCCATGAAACTGAATTTTCTCCCTCTATCAGTTGAGATATGTAATAATCATGAAATACCATATACGTAGTATATTTCATATTTACAATGAAAAAATACACGATGATAGTACTCTTCTATGTAAAGTTATTGATAACTCCATAGTAAAAAGGCAATCAAATTTCTTAAGTAGATATATACTGTATAAACAAAGTTTTGGATGGCTTTAAAAGAAAACAAAATCCTACCATTAACAACATATATCACATTGAGAACATAATATATACCTTATGTCTCAACTGTCAACTGCTGACTGATGAGCTCTTACATCATACAAAAGTGAAGGCTCAGGAAATCTTGAATCTAATATATAATAGCTTATAATGTTCAAAATATCCTCCTTGAAGTTTATGTCAATCATTCTAAATATCAATGAGCTAGCTCTGTCTTTTAAAGTTAGGCTTTTTATACATTAACTAATACTCATAAGTTTTTATTAGTTCATAAACAAGACTGAAGGGACAAGAATGGTAGTGATAGAGCTGATTTGCAGGCATAAAAGTATCTATGTAATTCTAAAGAATGGTTCCCAAGGTTACCAGATGTCTTGGAGCAAGTACACCAGAATTTTTGTGCTGCCCAGAAGAAAATTATGCAGAGCATTCAGAGACGCAGAGACAGTGGGAGGGCCCACGCAATCATGGAGAAGAGAACTTATCACTAGTTTAACCCCATGAAGGGTTAAATTTGATATATATGAAAATTTAGTCTCATGACCTGATAATGGAACTATTATTCAGTACCATGATGAGAAAGGCTAAAATGTAAAACAGACAAACTACTAAAAACTTAATAATAAAAATGGTTAAATACCAGAAAAAATAACAATGTCAAAAATTGTATTTTTCCTAATTATACAAACCTGAGGTCCTTTACAATAGGAAGGTAACTAGCGGCAGCTGGAACGGTCGTAAGCTTCAAACAAGGGAGTTCAGTAGTTAACTGGTTGTCCGACAGTGCGCGCACGCGCGACTGTGAGGTGAAGAACCACTTTGGTTTAGGCCCAGGAAAACGCAGAGTGAGGGGTGGCATGAGGTGGGACTATGTGTAAAGGACCTCAGGTTTGTATAGTTAGGAAAAATACAATTTTCGACAAAATGGCAATTTTTCCAAAATTGCATTTTTCCTAACTATACATACCTGAGGTCCTTTACAATAGGAAGGTAACTAGTGGCAGCTGGAATGGTCGTAAGCTTCGAACAAGGGAGTTCGGTAGTTAACTGCTTGTCTGACAGTGCGCGTGCCGAGGTGAAGAATCACTTTTGCTTTAGGCCCAAAAAAACGCAGTGATGGGTGGCATGAGGTGGGACTATGTGTAAAGGACCTCAGGTTTGTATAGTTAGGAAAAATGCAGTTTTGGACAAATTGCCATTTGTTCCGATACGTAATACAAACCATCGGTCCTTTACAATAGGAAGACTCACTTCTTGGTGGGAGGAATCTGAGTCTTAAGAACAGACTGGTGTTCGCCCAACCTTGGATTCCCTCCCTGGTCGTACAAGCAGAGGGAGGGATCCTAGCCTCTGCCCAATTGATCGGGGTATGTACTGCAGGATCAATGGTCAGACCTCTGGACCCAAGTAATAAGAGGGAGGCAAGCATACCTCTTAAAACTAGCAAGCAAGAACTTGTTCCTATTGCAAGAGGCAATATAAAGTCATGGGTTGTCTCTTGTTGGCTTCCACTCCCCCCCCCTTGTTGGGGGAAGTGGTGGATATTCATTCCTATCCCTAATGAAAGGGATAGGATGGAGCTCGGTCGAGTAGCTTACCTGCATCTCATCCTGCTCCAGCGAAATGACGACCGCGTCCCTCTGCCTACAGGTAGAGGGGGAGAAAAAGATGGGGAAGAGAAGCCAGTCACACTCTCATTCACTCATCCATTCATGCAGTCACACCAGGATTCGATGCTATTCTGTCTGCTCGGGTGCTGGGTAAGCTACACAACGTGTTGAGCAGCCAACACGGGTCCCAAGGAAAAAGTGTCCAAGGACCTGTGGGTAATATCCCGAAGGTAGAAAGAGGTGAAGGTGGTCTGGTTAGACCAGACCCCTGCCTTCAGGACCTACGCCACGGAGAAGTTCTTGCAAAACACAAGGGAAGGATCAATGCCTCTGACTTCGTGGGCTCTCGGACGAAGGGTACGGATGTCATCGCTACCATCAGCTTTGTATACCCTTCTGATTACCTCACGTACCCAGAAAGAAAGTGTTCTTGGATACTTCTTTCTTGGTCACCCCAGTGCTAACGAAGAGGCGTCGACACTCAGGCCTGAGGGGCCGAGTTCTCTTCAGATAGCGCCGTAGCGCCCTCACAGGACAAAGCAGCCTCTCATCCGTATCGTTGTTGGTGAAATCCATTAGGGAGGGGATTGTGAAAGACTGTAACCGATCGTCAGGGACCGACGGATTCTGAGTCTTAGCTACGAAGTTCGGGACAAAATCAAGCGTCACAGATCCCCATCCCCTGGTATGTTTTACGTCGAAGGAAAGACCATGAACTTCCCCTACTCTCTTCGCCGATGCCAGGGCCAGCAAGAAGAGGGTCTTGAGGGTCAGATCCCTGTCTGATGACTCTCGGAGTGGCTCGTAGGGTCTTCGAGTCAGGCTCCTAAGGACGAGAGTCACATCCCACCCCGGGGGCCCGAGTTCCCTGGGTGGGCAAGACCTCTCAAAGCTCCTCATAAGCAAGGAGATCTCGAACGAGTCAGATATATCCAATCCCCCTCAGTTTCAGGACCAGGGCCATGGTGGCTCTATATCCTTTGACTGTGGGGACGGAGAGGAGCTTGTCTCGGCGAAGAAAAACAAGGAAATCTGCTACCTGCTGAAGTGGGGCTCTGAGAGGAGATAGACCCCATATACGACACCAACCACAGAAGACAGCCCACTTTCCCTGGTACACAGCTGCAGAGGACTGTCTGACGTGTCCAGCCATCTCTGTTGCTGCTCTGCGAGAAAAGCCTCTCGCTCGCAAGAGATGGTGGATAACAGCCAGCCGTGAAGATGTGGAGACTGGACTGTCCGGTGGTACCGTTCTACGTTTGGCTGGACGAGAAGTTTGTGCCAAGGGGGAATCTCTCTCGGTGCTTCTGCAAGCAGAGCCAGCAGGTCCGGATTCCAAATGGCCTGGGGGCATTTGGGAGCCACCAGGATCATCCTGAGATTCGGGGTGGCCAGCACTCGGCTGATCACCTTGCGAATCAGGCAGAACGGGGGAAAGGCGTAGGCGAAGAGGTTGTCCCACGGGTGTTGAAGAGCGTCCTCTGCAGCTGCCATTGGGTCCGGCACGGCTGAAAAGAAAACCTGAAGTTTCCTGTTGTGCTGGGTGGCGAACAGATCCACTACTGGACGCCCCCACAGGTTGAAGAGCCTTTCCGCCACGTCTTGCTGTAGGGACCATTCGGTCCCTGCCACCTGACCCCGACGGCTGAACTTGTCTGCTACTACATTCCTCTTGCCTGGAATGTAGCGGGCTGACAGCTCTACCGAGTGAGCTACGGCCCACTCGTGCACCTGCAGCGTCAACTGGTGCAACGGGAGGAACACTAGGCCCCCATTTGTTGATGTATGCCACTACCGTGGGGCTGTCGCACATCAACACCACTGAGTGTCCCATCAAGCGGTCCCAGAACTCTTGGAGAGCGAGAAACGCTGCCTTGAGCTTCAGGACATTGATGTGAAGGTGCTTGTCGTGATCGTCCCACACTCCTCCAGTCAGCAACTCCTCCAGGTGTGCGCTCCATCCCTCAGTGGACGCGTCTGAGAACAGCAACATCTCCGGGGGGGAGTGCAGAGAGGCACTCCTCTTAAGAGGTTACTGTCGTCCAGTGACAAGGCTAGGTCCTGCCTCACCTCCTCTGTGAGGGACACGGAGAAGTACGGTGGGTCCTCTGCCTATGACCAACTCTCCTTTAGTCTCCACTGAAGAGACCGCAGGTGAAGACACCCGTGAGGGACTAACTTCTCGAGTGACGACAGGAGGCCGATCACGACCTGCCACTGCTGAGCTGCCTGTTCCTGACGAGACAGGAACCGGTCGGCTGCCTCCCTCAATCTGCTGATCCACGAGTCTGCGGTGAAGACTCGCCCTGCTACCGAGTCGATCAGCATACCCAGGTACTTCATCCTCTGCTTGGGTTCGAGATCGGACTTCTCGAAGTTCACCACGATCCCCAGATTGCGGCAGAATTCGAGAAGTCGATCCCTGTCCCGTAGCAACTGCGAACAGGAGCTCGCCAGGACTAACCAGTCGTCGAGATACCTCAGAAGACGTATCCCAGACAAGTGGGCCCAAGCAGACACCAGCATTAACACTCGCGTGAACACCTGTGGGGCGGTTGAGAGACCGAAGCAAAGTGCCCTGAATTTGTACACCGTCCCGTCGAGGATGAAGCGGAGGTACTTCCTGGAGGATTGATGGAAGGGTATCTGGAAATACGCGTCCTTCAAATCCACTGAAAGCATGAAATCGTTCTCCCTGATATATTCGAGTACGGAACGTGCCGTCTCCATCGTGAACCGAGACTGGGGAACGAATCGGTTCAGGGGAGAGAGATCTATCACCGGGCGCCAGCCCCCTGAAGACTTCTCCACCAGGAAAAGGCAGCTGTCGAAGGGCTACATCCTTTGATGTTCCCGGAACGTATGTCTGAAGATGGACCGGGTTGGAGGTGAGGGGTGGCCGAGATTCGAAGGGTAGTAGTTATCCCTCCAGAAGGACGTCTACTATCCAGGTCTCCGCACCATAGCGCTGCCATGTTGCCCAAAGGCTCGCCAGGCACCCCCTCACTTCCGACAGCAGGTGAGGGGGAACGCCGTCCCTAGCGTTTCCCGCCTCTCTCCACTTCTTCCCTGCCCCTCCTCGTGGAAAGGAGGGGTGGGAGGGGGGCTGATAGCGACCTCCCCTTGCAGAAGTCGAAGGCAGAGTCTTTCCTCTGGGCTTAGACGAGGCAACTGTCTTAGCAGCCAAGGAAGCGCTAACCGAGCTCTTGGGCTTGGCTGCAGTTGATCAAGGCTGCCCAGAAGCCTTCGATACTGCCTGGTGTACCAGACAGTCACTGTCATCAGTGTGACGTCTTTCCACCGCAACGTCCACCATCTCTCCTGGGAAAAGAGAGGAGGAACTCAGCACTGGTCCGTTGTGACGGCCCAATGCCGCCTCACGCCCAGCCGCCCTGGACACTCGGGTAAGGACTGCGTCCCTACGCCTAAGTACCAGGTTGGTCCACAGGTTTACAGTCTGGTGAGCGAGGTAGGAGATGGCCCTACCCCCAGACTGGCAAAGTCTCCCGAAAGCCGGGTCCCCTTCAGGAGTGATATTCCCGGAGGTGGCCGCGACCTTGGACACTGTGAGGGACCACAGGTCCAGCCAGGATTCCAGGGCAAGTGCCTCCTGCTGCGAGAACCATAGGTTCTCCGACAGGAGCTGCTGCAGAGACACCCCCGGAGTTAGCCTAGCTAGCTCCGGGTTAACCTGTTTGGGCGGCATCGGATCCTCGGTAGGCACGTAGAATCTTCTCTGTCGCAGTAGAGGAGGAGGAAGTAGCTTAGACGACCTGCCAGACCGTAGCGAACCCTCTTGTCCGGAGACGAGCGAGTCCACCTGGCCCAGCACTGAGTCGGCCAGCTCCGATCCCGGCAGACCCACCGTCACCCTGGGTTCCTTCATAGGCCCCCAGAACGACTCGTGCCAGGACATGGGCTCAGAAGGTGGGAGCAGCAATCCTTCCCCGAGGTCGTTGTGCTGACGAATCAGCGCAATAACCTCTGCAAAATTCCTCTGGATCTCAGGAGTAGGACTGTCAAGCCCCTCCAGTAAGAACGACTCCCGAGACCCTCCTCCTTCAGAAGGAGGAACAGCGACAGACCCCTCCTGGTCTCCTCCTGCCACTTGCGCGTACGACCTGGTCGGTCCGAGGACCGTGCCTGGCTCGTAGAGCGTCGTGGCAGGACCACGAGGAGCGCGCCCCTTACGATCACTCCTTGTCGCCTCGCCCTTCCCGGTGTAGCCCGAGGAAGTTGAAGGAACAGTAGAGGAAGACCTGACGCTCCCCCCTCGCTCACTGGCAGAACCGGTGTGCTTGGGAGGTTGCAGGCAATCGCCAACCCGCGGTGGCGATGGAGCTCCAAGCCTGGTCGCGCGGCTCTCCTGGGGAGAACAGCTGGACCGAGAAGTCCCGTGCTTCTGAGGAGCTGCTGCTGGTCCCCTATCCATCCGGTCCCGGTGGGAGCGGCGGTCAGGGGACCTGCAGAGACCACTGCGCGGTGGGACTGGTGCCTGTCCTCCCGGCGCGTCGAACCGCTGGGACCAGACGGGGCTGGTTCCTGCGATCGAGGGGACCTCTTAACAGCCTCAGCCCGTGACCGGTCTGGGACCGGCATGTCAACCTTGGTAACCAGCTGGTCGCTACGAGAGCGATCACTGGCCTTGTGAGAGTCACCCGAGCGGCTCTTGCCAGCCTTCCGCTCCGTGCCTCGGTCCTGGCACCGAGCGAACTCGGACACCTGAGCCTTGGCTGCACGGTCACCCGTAGGAGACCGTACATTTGGTACCTCTTGCGAACGAGAGGCCGAGCTGGAACCTGGTGTAGCGGCAGAGCCCCTAGCACCAGGCTAGGAAGTACCGGTGTTAGCCGGTACCCCTCTGGTCCCCGTCTTCTTCTTCCTTGCGGAAGGAGAGACGGGGCCCGCTCCCGAAGGAGCAGGAGGACCAGCGAAAGAACGCCCCGTCCCACTGGAGTGAGACGGCCCCTTAGAAGTTCCCGAGGGAGACTTCTTAGGGTTCTTAGGGGGGGAGGAGGCAGCCTTCTAATTCTTCGGCTTGGAAGCCTTGGAAGTCGAAGGGGAAGAGGCGGCAGCAGGCGACGAAGAAGACAACGAAGACGACGACGACACCTTCCTCTTCTTCTTCTTCTTCTTCGTCAGCTCCCTCAGGAAAGACGTCAGGTCCTCCATCCAGGATGGAGCCGGGGCTGTTGCCGAAGCAACAGGGCCCGGCTGCACCTGTCCAGAAGGACCTGCGACTGGGGCAGCTACACCAAGGGCTGGAACGACGTCGGCAGGGGCAGGAACGGCAGGAACAGCAGGAGCAGCAGGTACGGCAGGAGACGGGGCAGCAGCCAGCGACATCCTGGGTACCAGCAGGAGGTCCAGGGGCGAGCTCTTTGGGCATCGGAAATCAGGGGCTGGCAGAGCGAAGAACCCGGGAGGGGAAGGCATGCCTCTCCTCGGCACGGCAGCGATCGGGGCCTGCACAGCAGCCGAAGGCATCACCGACACCACGTGCGGTGTGTAGACCAGGTGAGGAGGGGCGGCGTACCCTGGGGTCGAGACAGTGGTGGTGGTAGTGGTCACCGCTCCATGGGTGACCGGAACAGCGCCAGCCAGATGATGGAGCAGCCCCCTGGATGCTCGGCGTGCCCTGGAGACCCAGCGACACCCACACCTGGCCGAGGTCGTCGCCCGCAGTAGGAGCACCTGAGGAAGCAACAGTCGGGTCATTAGGAGGGGTTCCCCCTCACGCAGCGGGGGACAAGCCCCACCCCGAGCGAACGGAAGACCCCGAATACAGTTGAACGTCGGGGTATCTTGCCCCCTCCTCTACGCTCGACGGATCGGGCGAAGAGAAGGACCGAGAAACCGCCCCCTGAAGAGGAAGGCGCCATACGCGGGAGCTGAACCGGGGGCAGGAAAGAAGACGAAGTGTCCGTAACCAAGGGAGTCCCTGGAGAGCTTTCCGACGACTCCTTGGCAGGCCTACGCTTCTTCCTACCCTCGTACAGCACCCACTGCACCTCCGACCAATTAATGCAAATATTACAGGGCTCAGTCCGAGAGCATTCACGCCCCCGCCACCGAGCACAAAGCACATGAGGATCGATCTCGGGGAAGGAGCGAAAGACCCCACACTTACAACCCTCCACACCAGGGCAAACTCTGCGGCTGATGGGGGGGCGCGGGGACAGCTCCATTACACAAGAATCCATAATTAATGTAATAAAAGTAATAAAGAAAGTCACACGTACTTACAATGTTATTGTCATGATACAATAAAGTTTTATGCATACTTACCTGGCAGATATATCTTAGCTATAGACTCCGTCAGTCCCGATAGAAATTCGAATTTCGCGGGCACACTCTACAGGTAGGTCAGGTGATCTACCGCCCCGCCGCTGGTGGCGGGAATAGGAATCATTCCCGTTTTCTAAGACAGATTTTCTCTTCCACCTGTCTCCTGAGGGGAGGTCGGGTGGGCCATACACCGTATATATCTGCCAGGTAAGTATGCATAAAACTTTATTGTATCATGACAATAACATTTTTATGCATTCAACTTACCTGTCAGATATATACTTAGCTGATTGGCACCTTTGGCGGAGGGTAAGAGACAGCTAATCTACTGAAATAGACAGGAAACAACATATGTTGTAGGTAATAAAATTAAAAACCTTGATTCCTACCTGTGTTAGCGAAAGACTTCATGGCTACTGCCTAGGAGCCCGTATCGCTTCAAGAGCCTCAGCGAGGTAGTGACCTTATGCTAAGAGTTCTTGATGGTCTGTTACAGGGGTCTTACCCACTTATGCTTCAGAACCTTAGGATCTTTGTCAATGGGGTCCTATCCACTTACATGACAAAACACCTTGCCTATTGGCATGATCATAGAGCACGACACTAATCCCGATCACCTGATCCTCATTGGGGTTAGTACTAAGATTGAAAGGAGTCACCCCCGAACATCCTTTCAAGCAACCCACAACTCAACAACAATATTAAAACTAATTATTAAAAATATTAAAAACAAATTTAAGGATCAGCGCTCTGCTCCATTTCCCAGCATAGTATCCTGCTGATACATAAGGTCCAAGAGCGAAACATTATCGTATGTTATTCTAACATCCTTTAAATAGTGGATGCAAATCTGAATTGCACCTCCAATAAGTTGCTGCTAAAATGTTTTCTCATGGACATATTCTTCGCAAAAGAAAGGGAAGTTGCCACAGCCCGGACTTCGTGAGCTTTCACTCTCAGCAGCTTTAAAGAGTTCTCTTGGCAATTCCTATGAGCTTCGGTAATCACATTTCTGACAAAGAATGCCAGTGCGTTCTTTGACATAGGTCTCTTGGGGTTTCTTACCGAACACCAAAGACTTGTCGACATCCCTGAAGCGTGTCTTCTTTTCTAAATAAAATTTTAAGGTCCTGACTGGGCAAAGGGACCGATCCAACTCTCTTCCTACCAGAGAAGAGAGTCCCTTGACTTCGAAACTTCTAGGCCAAGGTTTAGAAGGGTTCTCATTCTTTGCTAGGAAAAGATCCTGGAAAGAAATGACAGCCGAGTCTTTTCTAAATCCCACCCGAGAGTCCAAAGCATGCAATT
Organism: Macrobrachium nipponense; assembly: GCF_015104395.2. Lineage (NCBI taxonomy): Eukaryota > Metazoa > Arthropoda > Malacostraca > Decapoda > Palaemonidae > Macrobrachium > Macrobrachium nipponense. The sequence continues at coordinate 16,199,649 of NC_061095.1, read as the reverse complement.
CACTGATCCTCTTAGCAGTTGCGAGAGCCAACAGGAATATGCATTTGCTAGTAAGATCTCTGATGAGATTTTATCTATAGGTTCGAAACCTGTCCGACATCAAGAACTTTAGGACAACGTCCAGGTTCCAACTCGGGGGAATCGACGATCTCAATTTCGTAGTCTCGAAAGACCTGATGAGATCATGAAGATCCTTATTATTCTCGAGATTCAGCCCTCTGTTTCTAAAACAGCTGAGAGCATGCTCCTATATCCCTTGATAGTTGATACGGCCAATTTGGATTCTTCTCTTAAGAAGAGGAGAAAATCCGCGATTTCGGTTACAGAGGTATTGGAAGAGGACAGCTTCTTCGACCTACACCATCTACGGAAAAAAAAACTTCCCACTTCGATTGGTAGACCCGCAGGGTAGAGGCTCTGCGGGCTCTAGCAATTGAAGTTGCCACTTTCTTTGAAAAGCCTCTCGCTCTGACCAGTCTTTCGATAGTCGAAAGGCAGTCGGAGAGACTTTGGATGTTTTTGTGGAACCTCTCGAAGTGGGGTTGTCTGAGCAGATCTGTCCTGTCTGGTAGAGATCTGGGGAAGTCCACCGTCCATTCCAGTACCTCTGTGAACCAGATTCGGGAAGGCCAAAAGGGAGCAATTAGAGTCATTCTCATTCCCTCCGATGCCACAAATTTCCTTACTACTTCCCCCCAGCAATGATTTGAATGGGGGAAAGGCGTATGCGTCTATGCCTGACCAAACCATGAGGAAGGCATCGATCGCTGTGCTCTGGGATCTTCTTCTAGCGAGAGAAGTTGTCCTATTTTCCTGGAGAGGAAACGTGGCAAACAGGTCGATCTGGGGTCTCCCCCAGAGTGACCATATTTGTCTGCAGACTCCTGAGTGGAGCATCCACTCTGTCGGGAGAACCTGGTTCTTTCTGCTCAACCTGTCTGCCCATAGGTTTTTTACTCCTTGACAAACCTTGTACGCAGAATAATGCCCCGTTCCTCTGTCCAGGTTAATAGAGCTCTCGCTATTTCGTTCAGAGAGAAAGAGTGAGTGCCCCCTTGATTCCGGATGTAAGCCAGAGCTGTCG
>NC_061095.1:16175496-16198065 GCF_015104395.2 Macrobrachium nipponense | reverse complement strand
CGATAGAAAGAGTATATATATATTCTTAAGGAAGGAAGTTAATCCAGGAACTCTTTAAATCTTCGTGATTTCCTCATAAATCGCGGAAGAGACAGAATTCCTGTTCATCACTAGGGTTCACGGAAGGAAGTAGATATTTCCTATCCGCCATCATACCAAACGTCGAGAGATTCTTATAAAGAAAAACTCCGAAAGCTCTTGCCTCCTCAAAACGAGGGAAGAGCATGGATGAAGGAGAGAGTCCGCATTGAGAGGAACTGCCTAACACAGGAGTCTTCTGAATAATGAAAAGGGACTTCTCTTAGTATCAGAATCCTTCTGACAAAAGCAACGGCCGCCTGTGCGACATCTTACACATTTGCCAGGGGGAAAGTTGCTCAAGTTAAAAAAACTCAAAGAGGAGTCTCGCGACTGACCTCTCTCTCAAATGAAGATTTTGGAATCTTCTGACGCCTGGCGTCGGATAGGATCCTTGCGCCTAGCGCCTGGCGTCTGGATAGTTCCGCGCGCCTGGAATGTTCCGCACGCTAGAAAGGAGACTCGCTCCTGGAACGTTCCGCTTTGCGTGGGAAGGTCCCGTGCGCCCCTGATAGATCCGAGCGCCTCTAGTCTTGTTATACGAGCCTCTTGCCAGTAAAATGGAAGCATCCTTCTGATTGCCACTCTACTATAAGGCTCCTCAGTCTAGCCATCTGTTTTCTCTTTGAAGGCGCCTTGCGTCAGAAAAAAGTCAGGAGGACTGCGAAACGTTGTTTACATTCCAAGCGACAGAAAAAATATGAAATAGAAAACGGGAATGGTTCCTAATCCTGCCACCCATGGGCAGGACGGTAGATCACCTGACCTACCTGCAGCGTGTGCCGCGAAATTTGAATTTCTGTCGGGGACGACGGAGTCTTAGCTATGTATATATCTGACAGGTAAGTTTGATGTATGAAATCTCTTTTTTCGCTCCTATTCGCGTTAACAAAGAGATCCTTCTCGATCGACGATAATAACTGTTAATATGTTTAACATTAATTGGAAAGAGTTGTGAGAACCTGCGGAAAGTCTTCTTCATAGATCTCTCAGTAAGGTAGAAGACGAACAGGCTTCCTATAGACTGCTTCCTTTTCCTCGAACCAAGAGAGGTAGCAATATACGCCATCTTTATTTTTTAGAAAGAGGTAATAACTTAAGTCTTTTTTTTCCCTAAATATAAATTATTTGCAGAATTTAAGGTAAAGGGCATCAAAGAAAGAGAAGATAATATTTTATGCCTCATGGCCTTAGAGAGGTTGGATTCACAGAGGTCACGTTCTTCTCACAGCATGTTTGGAAGTCTTTTCCAAGACAGTCTGAATATTCTATCAGCATTCTATTATAATGGACCTTAACAACCTCTCCACTCCGAGTCTGTCTGCGTGCAGACTGACCAGAAGTGGACATGAATGAGAGGATTTTTCAAGGTAAATGACAATAGTCATGGACAAGATATAGAATTGCTGCAGATTGTGCTAGAGAGGGGAATGAGGAAACTGGTCGCCTCTTCCACCGATACCTCTGTGAACCACCAATAGCGGTTTTTTCTTCCCTTTCAGAGGGACGAATCACCTTTGTATATATCTGTTATCAAAGAACGCAGTAAAAGGCTATACTCTGTCTCTATAAAGGGATTGGAGATAGCAGAGGATTAAGATCTTCGGGATCTTATACGATACCTCAATATGACAAGAGTAGGATATCATGTACTTCTAATGGATCTTTTTTGTGGCCACAGATTCTATGTTCCGACAGATGGAACTGCTCCTCATCAAACTTCTTTGAGAAATTTTTATGGGGGAATTCTTTGTTTTCTCTTGGTCCCAAACGATCAAGAAGACAAGTGAATTTTTTTGAGCATTGGAATCGCATCAGATTCTATGGAGATTAGGCAATGGGGTTCTTGCCAGCATAGTATGTCTGACAAAGAACTAAAACCCCCCTATTCCTGATTCAATGTTTTCAGATAGAGGTTTCATTGTCCAGCAGGGTACTTACGTTTTCATCTACAGTAGAATGGTTAAAACGTTTGCCTACAGAGTCTTTGGAATGCGATGACGGCTCGAATGCTTCCCAGAAGGTGTTCAGAGGATACAATAAGGAGCTAGAAATCAGGAGTACTCCCAATTTCAGCTCGGAGTCTCCTTCGACTTCCAAGCTTCTTTACCTTCCTTTTGGACAAGGAGAGGAAAGATTCTGCAACGAGAAGCCCCTTCAACAGGTAAGAAGAGATCCTCGTGAGCAAAGGGAAGTACTCAAGAAGGATCCTCCTCGGAGGAAGACTTATCTCTCATACTGTTAGATATCCTATCGTCTACTGGATGTAGCTGACTACAATCACCTCCCTTGCCGGAGAGGCCAAAGCTCAAAGTGGAAGAATTTCTTCCACCCTTCTCCAGTCTTGTGATTTACTATTGTGGGGTGTTCAGGACTTTCGGACAATGTAGCGCCAACCAGAGCCTTATGCTAAAAACAGGCGTAAACAAAAAACGCCAGAGGCAGACAGCCCCAAGAACACTGTTCATTGTTTTCTGATGAGGAGTAAGACCGGGCCTACAACCTGACACAGATGCGCTAGATGCGAACATATAGGACAGATGAGAGTGTCCGATGTGGACGATTTGCCAGACATCCTCGAGACTCTACCAAGCTCGAAGCTCCGGCAAGTGGGAAGGAAGCCAACCAGGCGCGAGGCGCCAGGTAGGCACGAGGCGCCAGGCATCGAGGTGCCAGGTAGGCACGAGGCGCCAGGCAGGCGCGAGGCGCCAGGCAGGCGCGACCGGTACCAGCCAGCCGCGAAGCTCCAGGCAGGCGCAAGGCGCCAGCCAGGCGCGAGGTGCCAGGCAGGCCACAAGGCGCCAGCCAGGCGCGAGGTGCCAGGCAGGCACAAAGCGCCAACCTGGAGCGAGGCGCCAGCCAGGCGCGAGCAGCCAGCCAGGCGCAAGCCAGGCTCGAGCGCGATCTCCAGCTAAGGCGCGAGGCGTCAACCAGATGCGAGGCGCCAGTCAAGCGAAGGTACCAGACAAGCGCTAGGCGCCAACCAAGAGCGAAGCACCAGCCAGGCGCGAGGTTCCTGCCAGGCTTCAGGCTTCAGTCGGGAGAGATCCATTGAAGAAAGCCCTGGTCTTCTTTGAAACATGGAGATCTCCTAAGCACTTCATAAGTGACTTGATTCCTTCAAACAGCTGAGAATTAAAAGCGCAGGAAGTGCGCGCTTTTGCAAATTCTTGTTCTTTACATAACAATGTCATATAAGACATATTAGCTGTGTTGTACGGTAGAGGCAACTCTGTGTTGACTTCTCATTACACAAAGGATGTCAAGTTTAACCTATGAGACATCCTTCTCTTTTGGTTTATACGTTTCTGCGGATACGTTACTGGGATAAGGAGCCGACACTGATCCTTAACTTTGAGTTAAAGTTTTTTAACTTAGTGAAATTATTGGGGTTTTTGGAAAGGAGTGTGGGGATAACTCTTTTCAATTTGAGCGCGAACCCTCGTGTTAGGATCAGGTGATCGGGATCGGTGTTGATCTCCTTCATAAGGTGTATTGTCATAGAAGTGGTCCCAGTACCCCATTGACAAAGTCCTTTCAGGCTCTGCCGAGTAAAGCGGTTCATACCCCACATCGGCAGACCACAAGACTCTTAGCCATAGCTCACATATCTCGCTAAAGTCTTGAGGTGATGCCGTCCTACCTACCGGGCAACAGCCCCGAAGTCTACCACCTATCAGATAGGAACCAAGGTTATTTATACCTAACAACATATGTGTTTTACCTGTCTATTCCATGTTAGCTGTCTCTTACCCTCCACCAAAGGGTGTCAATCAGCTATGTATATATCTGACAGGTAAGTTGATTGTATGAAAATGATATTGTTATGATCCAATAAAGTTTCATACATACTTACCTGGCAGATATATACGATTAATGGCCCACCCAGCCTCCCCGCGCGGAGACAGGTGAAGAGAAAAAAATATGAATAGAAAACGGGAATGGTTCCTAATCCTGCCACCCAGGGCAGGACGGTAGATCACCTGACCTACCTGCAGCGTGTGCCGCGAAATTTGAATTTCTGTCGGGGACGACGGAGTCTTAGCTATGTATATATCTGCCAGGTAAGTATGTATGAAACTTTATTGTATTATAACAATATCATATATAATATATCTGCCAGGTAAGTATGAACAAACTTTATTGTATCTTAACAATATCATTTTGTTTGTAAGTAAGCTAGGTAGGTTAGCTTGTGGTCCATTAGATTATTGGTAAGTGTAAGCTTGTAGTTAAGTGAGGTTAGGGTATGTGATTGAAAGACCCAAGGTGGGGATTGTTACTGGGCAGTTGTGTATGATGATGAACTTTATGTAGCCAAGCTGTCTAGTCAAATTCATTAGTGCCATTACAACCATTTGGTAATTACCTCTTGTCTTCCAACTGGGCCTCTTCAGAAAATCCAGTGGTTTCTCCCTCGGCTAATATCCCATTACAATTTGATCCAGTTTGGTTGGGTGCTAGCCCAGGTTGGTACCAGAGGTAACAAATTGGCAGGTAAGGAAGTCAAATATACAATGAAATTGGATAGTATGGATCACTTCAATTTCTGTTTACTGATATGAAATTGCCTTCCTGGTCATAGATTGAAAAAAAAAAGGGGTAAAATATGTATATATGAAATTCTCTGAGAACTTAAATTTTTATCAGATTTTATGGTTTTGGTTTTCATCATGCCAGAAAAATCAGGGGCTTGAGACTATGTTGACTAGACTGAGGATATTCTTCAGGATGGTGAACCACCTTGAATGTGAGTTGTAATTCTGTAAGACTGTCCTAGTGTGTAGACAAGAAGGCAACAAAAGCATTTGTGTTCCATAAAGGAGATTTTAAATTAATGATGTTGATTTTCATGGGCTTCTTAAAAGCTGTTAAACATTTGTTCCGATACGAATACAAACCATCGGTCCTTTACAATAGGAAGGTAACTAGCGGCAGCTGGAACGGTCCGTAAGCTTCGAACAAGGAGTTCGGTAGTTAACTGATTGTCCGACAGTGCGCGCACGCGTGACTGGAGGTGAAGAACCACTTTGCTTTCGGCCGCCGACGGAGACAGACGTGTTGTTCGCTCTCTGCCCGCTTTCATCGTACGCTTCATATCTTCAAACTTGGTTTGCTTTGTGTGTGTTTGATAAAATACTGTAAGTACGTGTGCTTTGTATTGTATTATTTTTTCATTATTACACATTCTCGTGAGCTGGAGACGTCCCCCCCCCCTCCCCCCCCCCCCCCCCCCCCCCCCATCAGCTGCAGAGTTTGCCCTGGTGTGGAGGGCGTAAGTGTGGGGCCTTCCGCTCTTTTCCAGAGGTTGATCCTCATGAATTATGTGTCCGTGCCGAGGGCGTGAATGCTCTTGGGCTGAGCCCTGCGTTGTGTGTAATAATTGGTCGGAGGAGCAGTGGGTGCTCTATGAGGTGGGAGAAGTGACGTAAGGCCTGCCAGGGAGTCTTTCGAAGGGTTCTCCGGCGACGCCCTTGGTCACAGACATGTTTGTCTTCCTTCCTGCCGCCATCCCAGCTCTCGCGTATGGCTCCTTCCCCTTCGGGGTGGTTTCTCGTTCCTTCTCTTCACCCGATCCATCGAGCGGAGAGGAGGGGGCGAGATACCCCGACATCCAATTGTACTCGGGTCTTCCATTCGTTTGGGGGAGACTTGTTCCCCCCCGTGCGAGGGGAACCCCTCCTACTAACCTGTTTGTATTAATAAACATTACCTTAAATATTTACATTATCTAGCCCTAAATCCCCAAAAACTGCACCAAAATTTACCACATTGGCAACCCTGTTACTTCCTATTCTGTCCGCCAGTTGGCAACACATGTCGTTGACAGATACGAAACCTTCCCTCAAATCAGTTGTTAACGAGCGCCCGTGTTGTTTACATCACGGCCGCTCTTTATAAATTTCCTTAAAAACATTTTTGTTGCCTTTAAACGCTTTCAGTATTTGGTTAAATGCAGACTTTATATGAATGTTACCACTCACGCATTACATCACGAATAGTGAATTAACTTTGATTTCTGTTTTGTGGGTTCTTATCTTAATTACGAACTTTTGCGCGACCCGGAACTACTGACCTGTCCAATCTACAATGGATTACCAAGAAATTACGATGCTTCCTTCTGCCAGCAACTCCCCAGAGGAAAAACTGCCCGGTTTGTGACAAGGATGAGTAGCAGGGAGTATGAACCCCCATGACATTTGTAGCTTCTTGTCGTGGACAGGTTTGTGACTTCGACTTCTCGTTGTGACGTATGTAAGCCCTGGTCTGTAAAAGATCGGTTAAGGAGAAAAAAGAAATCGATTGCTAAGAACTGTATCTAACGAATTCTTTGACTTGTGCGCTCATGATTCTGGCTCTTCGTTTCGGTATCGTACGACTCCGATTCCGAATTAATTTATGCTTTGCCCCCCTGTACAACCGGTAATTAGTGAAGTTATTTTCTGATGTAGATTCGAAGAATTTTTGGCAATGGAAACTACCTGGAAACAGAATTTTAAGAAATTACAGCTTAGTCTAGATAGAGATATTTCAGCTAAGTTTAACAATCTGTCAGAGAATTTTCAAGAAGCCTTTACTAGAATGTCTAACACACTTTTAGATTCATTTCAGCTCCTCGTCAGGTACCTGTCGACAGCACCCATGGGTAACGGTGCGACAGATACCCCGGCTTGTGAACCCCGTCGTGGCGAAGGCCTAGGGGGGATCCGGTCCGGGCAGGTGCCTAACGAATCTTTACCCAACGTGTCCCCTGTTAGTCCCGTAACAGTGCCAAAGGGCACTTATTTAGGAGAAGGGGGGAGGGATATTAGTGTCAGACCTAAGATAGCTAGTCGTCAGGATTTTACTTCAGGGGAAGTTTCTAAGTTAGGATCTGACTGATGATGATGATGATGACGCGGATTCGTGTGATATTGATGTTTCCTTGAGTGGATGTCATGATGTAGAATTCAGAAACTTTTTGATTTAATTTTTGAGTTTTCTTCCTCAGGTGAGGCCTAAAGAGCAGAAGCAGCCTCCGCCTCGTTGTATTACAAAGAAGGGATTTTTCTTGACGGTCCTTCCCGGTCACAGGAATTTTTACGTTTTCCCTTTGCCCGAGGTTCGCGAGAGTGAGGGCGGACGTTGCCGCTAAACTTTCGAAGGTGATCAGGGAAGGGAAGAGGAAGCTCTCTTCTCTTCTACGACACCGGAGAGAGTTTACCAGGTGGCGGATGATTCTTCATTCTCTCGCCCCCCACCCCCCAAGCCAAATCCTGATTTTGTCCGACTTTCAAGTCAACCCTTGCCTTCTAAGGCTTCGTCTCTGTCTCAATTGAAGATTTTATGCTATGGAGTCTGTTTATGAGCTCCTTACAAGAAGCTCAATCCTTCAATATGTGGGTCCTCGGAGGGCTTTTAATGTATATCAAGGACTCCGGGTTTGTTCCTCCTGATGCTCCTCTTTTTGAGAAATTCTGCTCATCCATTTCAATCGCTTCTGTACATCAGAACGAGCTTGCTGCTTCAATGCAGGCCTTTCTTGTTTCTCTAAGGTGTAACCTGTATTTTGTCGCAGTTACCCTCCTCTGTATCGGAGATTCAGAGAACCCGTCTGTTGTCCTCTTCTCCTTTGGCGATTTCCTTTTCGATATTTCTGTGCTTTCTGAGGTTTTGAAGGAACATCAAGGTGATGCCTCTTCCCAAGCTCACTGGGTGGGCCTAATCAAGAGCTTTTTCCTCTGGTCTTCCTCCCGTTCCTTCAAGGAGTAAGCGTAAGTTTAGGACCAGATCTGTACCTTCTGCTCCAGCCCAACAGCATCCTTCTGGCTCTTTTTTCCAGAGTACATCTCAGGTTGCTGGTACCTCTTCTTCATCCTCTGGTGCTCACCCTTTGAAACGCGGGAGAGGTTCTTGGCGTGGCTCTAAGGGCAGAGAAAGAGCTCAACCTCCAGGAGGACCTTCTTCTTCTTCTTCTTCTTCTTCCTTGCTCTCTGCGTAAGAATTTTCGGAAGTAGGAGTCATCACCTCGCCTGGAGACCGCAGTAGGAGCTTGTCTCTCCCGCCATTGGTCAGCTTGGCAGGGAGAGCGGTGGATGCTTGGGTGGTGGAGGTCCTGAAGGAAGGTTAGGAGATCCCTTTTGTTTCCAGACCTCCACTTTCCAATCGTCCTCTTGAGTTCAGCAGTTATTCCCCTCACTCAATCAGGGGTCAAGCCTTGGAGAAGGAGCTTTCGGCCTCTTGGAGAAGGATGCCATAGAGCGAGCTCCTCCTTCTCCCGGGTTTTACTCTCGGATGTTTGTAGTTCTAAAGGCCTCGGGTGCCTGGCGCCCCATCATAGATCTTTCGGTTTTGAACAAGTTCATTCTAAAGTCCAAGTTCAGGATGGAGACGGTCCAGACTGTTCTTTTCATCCGTCAGGAGGGGGGACTGGATGATTTCCATCGATCTGCAGGATGCTTATCTGCAAATCCCCATCCATCCAAGAAGCAGACCTTACCTTCGGTTTTTTCACGGACTCGGGAGTTTTCCAGTTCAAGACCCTTTGTTTCGGCTCACCCACTGCTCCACAGGTCCTTTTCTCGGGTGATGGGCTCCTGTTTCAGCTATTCTGCATCAGTTAAATGTAAGGATGCTTCGGTATCTGGACGATTGGCTAGTCCAGGCCGAATCTCTAGAGAAATGTCTCCGGTCGAGGGAGATAGTTCTGTCTCTTTGTGTCGAGGTTGGGCATTCGTGTCAACTTCGACAAGTCCAATCTAATCCCTTGCCAGATCATGACTTATCTGGGGATTGTTTTGAATTCCCAGATTTTGAGGGCTTCTCCCGCTCAGAAACGGATAGACAAGCTTTCTGAGTCTGATCGAAGAATTTTTTGTCCTCCGTAACGCAGCCAGTTTCTCTTTGGAGGTCTCTCCTGGGCCATTTGTCATCCCTCATCCAACTGTTCCCGGAGGTCGTCTCAGAATGAGGTCCCTTCAGTCGACACTTCGCCAGTCATGGGATTTCGTGTCCGAGGACACGATAGTCGCCTCTTCTCCACAATGTCGGAAGGATCTCCGTTGGTGGATGCAAGTTCACCGCCTTAAGTCAGGGACATCTCTTCTTTTCGGGGTTCCTCCGGACCTAATGTTTTGGTCAGACGCCTCAGATCAGGGTTGGGGTGCACACCTGGGCTCCGAAGCCGCTTCGGGCCTTTGGTTAGAGGAGAGGATCATGTCAATAAATTGGAGGGAACTGAGGGCAGTGTACCTAGGCCTTCTTTTTCATTTCAGGAACAACTGTTGGAGTCGGTTGTCGCGATCTTTGTCGACAACACCCCACAGCAGTCTCGTACTTGAGAAACCAAGGCGGCACACAGTCGGATCTTCTCACTCAAGAAGCCCGATCAATCCTGTGTTGGGCAGAAGACAGGGGGATTACGTTGGTCCCTCAGTTTATCCTGGGCCATCACAACGTCTTAGCAAACGCCTTGTCGAGACCGAACGAAGTTCAAGGGTCGGAGTGGACACTTTGCCAGGAAGTCTTCGACAGCCTCGGGAAGAAATGAAAGGCCTGTCACATTCGATCTGTTTGCCACCCCACTGAATTTTCGGTGCCAGATATTCTTCGCCCCTTACCAGACTCCTCAGAGTGCCGGGACAGACTCTCTTTTGCAGGACTGGAGGGACTTCAAGCCTATGCTTTTCCTCCGTTCTTCTCTGGTGAGGTCAGTCCTCAACAAAGTGAGGGCAAACCAAGCGTCTGGATCTCACCTTGATCGGCCCCCTTCTGGCCACAGAAGGAGTGGTTTCCCGACCTTCTGGAAGCACTGGTGGAATCCCCCATTCGCCTGCCAGAGAGACCAGATCTTCTCAAACAACCCCATTTTCCATCGGTTTCCATCAGAGGCTCCACATGCTTCATCTTCATGCCTGGAGACTGTCAGGAGGTTCTCCAAGCACGAAGGGTTCTCCTCCAGAGTGGCGCGACAGTTTGGCTCTTGCCAGACGGCAATCAACCAGAGTAAATTATCAGGCTAAATGGTCGGTTTACAGACGTTGGTGTAAGTCTCAAGGACATTCAATTTCTAGACCTTCCTTACCGAAAGTAGCGGAGTTTTTAGTTCATTTACATCATGACAGGGCCCCTGTCACCTTCGTTGCATAAGGGTTATAGGTCTATGCTTTCCTATGTTTTTAAGGCAAGGCTCCCTGAGATCTCTTCATCTTATGTCATTAGAGATTTACTTCGATCTTTTTCCCTATCTCGACCCAGGCCACAGTGTTCGCCTCCGACATGGGACGTTAACAAAGTCCTTCAAGCCTTAAGGTTCCCTCCGTTGAGCCTCTGAATTCTGCCAAATTTAGGGACCTCTCTTCTAAGACACTCTTCCTTGTCTCACTGGCTACAGCCAAGAGGGTGGGTGAACTGCAAGCACTCTCTTTTCTGGTTGCCAGATCTGGACAAGACATGATTTTGTCATACCTTCCTGAATTTGTTGCAAAGACTGAATCGTCTGATAATCCCATTCCCAGGTCTTTCGTACTGAAGTCGCTGGTCGACTTTGTTGGTAATTTAAATGAGGAATTAGTTCTTTGCCCTGTTAGGGCGCTCTCATGTTATTTACGCCGCACGAAGGACATTCAGGGTCGTCCCCGTCATCTGTTTGTTTCACCCCGAAATGTCAAGAGACCTATTTCAAAGAATGGTGTATCCTTTTTTCTCAGAGATCTGATCGTTAAAACTGGTGGTTCGGCTGCTGGGGAAGACCAGACGCCGAGAGCACACAGTATTAGAGCAGTTGCTACATCAGTAGCTTTTTATGAAGAACGTCTCAGTCGCCAAGGTGCTTGAGGCGCGACTTGGCGTTCTAATTCTGTTTTTGCCTCTTTTTACTTGAGGGATATTTCTCTAGTTCTAGCGACCTTCGTTCTTTGGGCCCGTTGGTGATGGCAGGACAGGTCGTCAGACAGGAGAATTAGGTAGTCTTCCTGTTTTACGTTTGGTTGCTACCTGTATATTATTCATTAAATTTTGTTTTGTTGATATATTTTTTGTTTGTATTATAACCCATGGCAGTTTTTTGACGTAGTTATAATGGGAATTAGGCAGTTTGGTATTTAGGTGTTGTTGATGACAAGGACTTACTGCTTGGCAACTCATGCTGCTTCCATTGTCAGTGTGAAATGTTTCCAGCCACTGGGTTGTCGCACTGGCGACTACGCTTCTCCCAGAGTCGATGCTGACCTAGGACTAGCCACTGGTTTCGCTTGTCCTGACGACTCCTGCTTCTTCCACTGTCCTGGACAGGGAATTAGTCGATGGATCGTCTGCTGTCATCTGGTGACTCGCTCACCATCTACTTTTTGTCTCACCTGTTTTCTCGGAGTCAGACACTCGTGTGAGATCAGGCGACATTTAGTAGCCCTGAGTTTCTTGTTGACGAAGTCGGTTGCGTTGATACACCCCCGATGATCGTGTAACATGAGACCAGGTTGGACTGTCAGGCATTCGTCCTTCGGGACTGAATCGCCTTTTTGCTCCGCGCTCCTTTCTCTTGGCACCAGAAAGCTCGAGTTAGGAGTTGCTCATGAGCCGATTCGTTGCTGGCGACTTCGGGTTGCGTTGATACACCCCAAGGTTTGCTTAGCTTGGAATCGCCCAGACAGTCCAGACACTCATCCTTTAGGGAAAAGAATAGTGCTTGATAGTCCTTCAGGGTGCAGCCTTGCTGTCCGCAATTCGTCTGACTGTCACCTGACTTTTAGTACAGACGGACTGACTATGCACTTACTCCTTGTCCTGTGCTACCGCAGTTTGGTGGCATTATGGTAGGAGACTTTGAGTTGTTAGTATCTTTGACCTTGGGTTGAGTTTTGACTGCCTATGATATATATTTCTTTGTTTGTTTTCTCCTATTCTGTCCGAAGGGGAAATTGTATTCAGATTCCCTCCTCCTTTTCAATGTGGTTAATCGGGCTAGATAAATTATTATTAAGGTAATGTTTATTAATATGGAATTTTATTCTAAAATTAATATTAATAATACTTACCTGTATAATTTATCTAGTCCCACCCATCCTACCCCACGATCTGCCTATCACAACTGATTTGAGGGAAGGTTTTCGTATCTGTCAACGACAGTGTTGCCAACTGGCAGACAGAATAGGAGGTAACAGGGTTGCCAATGTGGTAAATTTTGGTGCGGTTTTTGGGGATTTAGGGCTAGATAAATTATACAGGTAAGTATTATTAATATTAATTTTAGAATAAAAATTCCATTTTTTGCTTCCTCAGGTGCTCCTGTGCCTGCCCGTCGCCTGCCGTACCGCCTCCTGCCGTACCTGCCTTGCCTGCCGTACCTACCATTGCGCCTGCCGTACCTGCCATACCTGCCATACCTGCCGCTCCTGCTGTACCTGCCTTGCCTGAGCCAGTTCCTGCCGACGTCGTTCCAGCCCGTGGTGTTGCTGCCCCAGTCGCAGGTCCTTCCGGACAGGTGCAGCCGGGCCGTGTTGCTTCGGCAATAGTCCCGGCTCCAACCTGAATGGAGGACCTGACGTCTGTCCTGAGGGAGCTGACGAAGAAGAAGAGGAGAAGAGGAAGGTGTCGTTGTTGTTTTCGTCGTCGTCTTCGTCGTCGCCTGCCACCGCCTCTTCCCCTTCGTCTTCCAAGGCTTCCAAGCCGAGAAAGAAGAAGGCTGCCTCCTCCCCCCCTAAGAAGTCGCCCTCGGGAACTTCTAAGGCCCGTCTCACTCCGGTGGGACGGGGGTCCTTCCGTTGGTCCTCCTGCGCCTTCGGGAGCGGGCCCCATCTCTCCTTCCGCAAGGAAGAAGAAGACAAGGACCATAGGGGTACCGGCTAACACGGTACTTCCTCGCCTGGTGCTAGAGGTCCTACCTCTACACCAGGTTCCCGACTTGGCCTCTCGTTCGCGAGAGGTACCGATGTACGGTCTCCTACGGGTGACCATGCAGCCAAGCTCGGCGTCCGAGTTCGCTCGGCGCCAGGACCGAGGCACGGAGCGGAAGGCTGGCAAGAGCCGCTCAGGTGACTCGCCGGGCCAGCGATCGCTCTCGTAGCGAGCAGCAGGCTACCAGGGTTGCCGTGACGGTCCCAGAACGGCCACGGGCTGAGGCTGGGAAGAGGTCCTCTCAATCGCAGGGCTGGTTCCAGCGGTTCAACGTGCCGTGAGGACAGGCACCGCTCCCACCGCGACAGTGGTCTCTGCAGGTCTCCTGACCGCCGCTCCCATCGGGACCTGATGGGTAGGGAGACCAGCAGCAGGTCCTCTGATGCACAGGACCAGGGGCCGTTGTTCTTGGTCCAGCCGCTCTCCCCAGGAGAGCCGCACGACCAGGCCTGGAGCTTGATCGCCACCGCGGGTTGGCGATCGCTTGCAGCCCCCCCCAAGCACACCGGTTCTGCCAGTGAGCGAGGGGGGATCGTCAGATCTTCCTCTCCAGTTCTTTCAACTTCCTCGGGCTACACCGGGAAGGGCGAGGCGACATGGAGTGATCGTGAGGGGTGCGCTCCTCATGGTCCCGCCACGACGGCCTACGAGCCAGGCATGGTCTTAGGACCGACCAGGTCATACGCCCAAGTGGCAAGAGGAGACCAGGAGGGGTCTGTCGCTGTTCCTCCTTCTGAAGGAGGAGGGGTCTGTCGCTGTTCCTCCTTCTGAAGGAGGAGGGTCTCGAGAGGCATTCTTGCTGGAGGGGCTTGACGGTCCAACTCCTCAAGACGCAGTCACTCCCGAGATCCAGAGGTCATTTGAAGAGGTTAATGCGCTGATTCGTCAGCACAATGACCTCGGGGAAGGATCGCCGCTCCCACCCTCTGAGCCCACGTCCCGGCTTGAGTTGTTCTGGGGGCCTAAGAAGGAACCCAAGACGACGTTGGGTCTGTCGCGATCAGAGCTGGCCAACTCGGCGCTGGGCAGGTGGACTCGCTTGTCTCAGGACAAGAGGGTTCACTATGGTCCAGTAGGTCATCCAAGCTACTTCCCCTGCCTCTACTGCGACAGAGGAAGTTCTACGCGCCTTCAGAGAATCCGATGCCGCCCAAACAGGTTAACCCGGAGCTAGCTAGGCTAACTCCGGGGGTGTCTGCAGCAGCTCCTGTCGGAGAACTTGTGGTTCTCACAACAAGTGGCACTTGCACTGGAATCCACCGCCATGGTGGCTTTCCAGGCAGTCTCCTGGCTGGACCTGTGGTTCCTCACAGTGTCCAAGGTCGTGGCCACCTCGGGAATTATCACTCCTGAAGGTGACCCGGCTGTCGGGAGGCTATGCCAGTCTGGGGGTAGGGCCAGCTCCTACTTCGCCCACCAGACGGTAAAACTGTGGGCCAACCTGGTACTTCGGCGTAGGGACGCAGTCCTCACCCAAGTGTCCAGGGCGGCTGGGCGTGAGGCGGCATTGGGTCTTCGCAACGGACCAGTGCGGAGTTCCTCCTCTCTCTTCCCAGGAGAGATGGTGGACGCTGCGGTGGAACGACGGCGCACTGAGGACATGACCGTCTGGTACACCAGGCAGTATCGAAGGCTTCTGGGCAGCCTCGATCGACTGCAGCCAAACTCAGAGCTTGGTTAGTGCTTCCTCGGCTGCTAAGACGTTTGCATCGTCGAATCCCCGAGGAAAGACTCTGCCTTCGACTTCTGCCAGGGGCGGTCGCAATCAGCCCCCCTCCCAGCCCTCCTTTCCACGAGGAGGAGCCGGGAAGAAGTTGAAGAGAGGTGGGAAATGCTAGGGATGGCGTTCCCCCTCACCTGCTGCCGGAAGTGGGGGGTTACCTGGCGAGCCATTGGGCAACATGGCAGCGCTACGATGCGGAGACCTGGATAGTAACGTCCTTCGGGAGGGTATCTACTACCCTTCGAGTCTCAGCCACCCTTCACCTCCAACCCGGTCCATCTTCAGACATACGTTCATGGAACATCAAAGGACGTAGCCCTTCGACAGGAAGTGCAAGCCATGCTGAGCAAGGAAGCTGTGGAAATCGTCAGGGATCGGTCACTGGGCTTCTACAGCCGTTTTCCTGGTGGAGAAGTCTTTGGGGGGGGCTGGCGCCCGGTGATAGATCCCTCTCCCCTGAACCGATTCGTTCGTCAGTCTCAGTTCATGATGGAGACGGCACGTTCCGTGCTCGACTCTATCAGGGAGAACGATTTCATGCTTCGGTGGATTTGAAGGAGGCGTATTTCCAGATACCTGTCCATCAATCCTCCAGGAAATACCTCCGCTTCATCCTAGACGGGACGGTGTACCAATTCAGGGCACTTTTGCTTCGGTCTCACAACCGCCCCACAGGTGTTCACACGAGTATTCACTGGTGTCTGCTTTGACCCACTCGTCAGGGATATGTCTTCTGAGGTATCTTGACGAATGGTTAGTCATGGCGAGCTCCCGCTCACAGTTGCTACGGGACAGGGATCGACTCCTCGAGTTCTGCCGCAATCTGGGGATCGTGGTGAACTTCGAGAAGTCCGACCTCGAACCCAAGCAGAGGATGAAGTACCTGGGTATGCTGATCGACACGGTAGCATGGTGAGCCTTCCCCCGCGGACTCGTGGATCAGCAGATTGAGGGAGGCAGCCGACCGGTTCCTGTCTCGGCAGGAACAATCAGGCCAGCAGTGGCAGGTCGTGATCGGCCACCTGTCGTCACTCTAGAAGTTAGTCCTTCACGGGCGTCTTCACCTGCAGTCTCTTCAGGGAGACTAAAGGAGAGTTGGTCACAGGCAGAGGACCCACCGTACTTCCCCATGTCCCTCACGGAGGAGGTGAGGCAGGACCTAGCCTTGTGACTGGATGACAGGAACCTCTTAAGAGGAGTGCCTCTTCGCACTCCCCCCCATCCGGAGATGTTGCGGTTTTCAGACACGTCCACTGAGGGATGGGGCGCACACCTGGAGGAGTTGCTGACTGCAGGAGTATGAGATCATCATGACAAGCACCTTCACATCAACGTCCTGGAGCTCAAGGCAGCGTTCCTCGCTCTCCGAGAGTTCCAGGACCGTCTGATGGGACACTCGGTGGTGTTGATGTGTGACAACACAGCAGTGGCATATGTCAACATACAGGGGGGACCTAGTGTCCCCCCCTGTTGCACCAGTTGGCGTTGCAGGTGCACGAGTGGGCCACGGCTCACTCGATAGAGCTGTCAGCCCGCTACATTCCACGCAGAGGGATGTAGTAGCAGACAAGCTCTGCTATCGGGATCAGGTGATAGGGACCGGATGGTCCCTACACCCTGACGTGGCGGAAAGGCTCTTCAACCTATGGGGGCGTCCAGTCGTGGATCTGTTCGCCACCCGGCACAACAGAGAACTTCAGGTTTTCTACTCGGCTGTGCCGGACCCATGGGCAGCTGCAGAGGATGCTCTTCAACACCCGTGGGACAACCTCCTCGTTTACGCCTTTCCCCAATTCTGTCTGATTCGCAAGGTGACCAACCGAGTGTTGACCACCCCGAATCCCAAGATGATCCTGGTGACGGCCATTTGGCATCCGGACCAGCTGGCTCTTCTTGCAGAAGACTGAGAGAGATTCCCCCATGGTGTCGCAGACAGGGTGTATCTCTTCTCAGAGCCAGTCTTCAGCAGGTTGCGGATTTCCTCGTTTCCTCGCCGAGAGAAGCTCCTATCCGTCCCCACAGTCAAGGATACAGAGCCGCCCTGGCCCTAGTCTTGAAACTGAGGGGAGTGGATACCTCGAAATCGTTCAAGATCTTCCTACTATGAGGAGCTTCGAGAGGTCTTACCCACCCAGGGAACTCAGGCCCCCGGGGTGGGACGTGACTCGTCTGAGAGTCGTCAGACAGGGATCTGACCCTCACGACCCTCTTCTTGCTGGCCCTGGCATCGACGAAGGGAGTAGGGGAACTGCATGGCCTTTCCTTCGACGTCAAGCATCCAGGGGATGGGGATCTGTGATGCTCGATTTCGTACCGAACTTCGTAGCGAAGACTCAGAATCCTTCTGTCCCTGACGACCGGTTCGAATCTTTCACAATCCCCTCCCTAATGGACTTCACCGACATCGATTTGGATGAGATGCTGCTTTGTCCTGTGAGGGCGCTACAGCGCTATCTGAAGAGAACTCGGCACCTCAGGCCTGAGTGTCAACGCCTCTTTGTTAGCACCGGGATGACCAAGAAAGAAGTATACTGGAACTCTTTCTTTCTGGCTGCGTGAGGTGATTAGGAGGGCGTATGAAGCTGATGGTAGCGACGACATCCGTACCCTTTGTCCTAGAGCCCACGAAGTCAGAGATATTGGTCCTTCCCTTGCGTTCCGCAAGAACTTCTCCGTGGCGCAGGTACTGAAGGCAGGGGTCTGGTCCAACCAGACCACCTTCACCTCCTTCTACCTTCAGGATATAGCCCACAGGTTCTTGGACACTTTTTCCTTGGGACCCGTGGTGGCTGCTCAACACGTTGTGTAGCTTACCCAGCACCCGAGCGGACAGAACAGCATCGCATCCTTGTGTGACTGCATGAAGGGATAGGTGAATGAGAATGTGACTGGCCTTCTCTTCCCCATCTTTTTCTCTCCCTCTACCTGTGGGCAGAGGGACGCGGTCGTCACTACGCTGGATCAGGAGGCGATGCAGGTAAGCTACTCGACCGAGCCCCATCCTATCCCTTTCATTAGGGATAGGAGCGATTATCCACCACTTACCCCAAAAAGGGGGGAAGGAAGTGGAAGCCAACAAGAGACAACCCATGACTTCATATTGCCTCTTGCAATAGGAACAAGTTCTTGATTGCTAGTTTTAAGAGGTACGCTTGCCTCCCTCTTATTACTTGGGTCCAGAGGTCTGATCATTGATCCTGCGGTACATACCCCGATCATTGGGCAGAAGCTAGGATCCCTCCCTCTGCTCTTATGACCAGGGAGGGAATCCAAGGTTGGGCGAACACCAGTCTGTTATTAAGACTCAGATTCCTTCCACCAAGAAGTGAGTCTTCCTATTGTAAAGGACCGATGGTTTGTATTCATATCGGAACAAATAACAATTGTTCCGATGCGTAATACAAACCATTGGTCCTTTACAATAGGAAGGTAACTAGCGGCAGCTGGAATGGTCGTAAGCTTCGAACAAGGGAGTTCGGTAGTTAACTGCTTGTCCGACAGTGCGCGCGCCGCGCGACTGGGAGGTGAAGAATCGCTTTTGCTTTCGGCCGTGTTGGTGGAGGACGTGTTCGTCATCGCTCTCTGCCCGCTTCATCGTCGTATGCTTTGGTAGTGTGTTTTTTCTTCAACTTGGTTTGTCAGTGTAGTGAAAGTTTATTTTTATGCATTCAACTTACCTGTCAGATATATACTTAGCTATAGACTCCGTCGTCCCCGATAGAAATTCGAATTTCGCGGCACACACTACAGGTAGGGTCAGGTGATCTACCACCCCGCCGCTGGTGGCGGGAATAGGAATCATTCCCGTTTTCTAAGACAGATTTTCTCTATCGGCCGTGACAGCAACATTGTTGTTGTTACTCCTGATTTGATTTTCGTGTTTTTTCATCGCTATTGATCTTCTAAGCCGGTTATTTTGGTGACGTATTGGATCTTTGATTTGGCATACTCTTTCGGTGTGGACTGTTTTTTGACTTGGTTTTGGATATTTCTCATGATGTCGGATTCTAGCTTTACGGTTTAGAAGACAGTGTGTAAATGAGGGATGCATGGTGAGGCTACCGAAAGCTTCGGTAGACCCTCACACAGTTTGTAAGGGGTGTAGAAGGAATGAATGTTCAATTGTTCCGACACGGCATACAAACCTTCGGTGGCCTTTTACAATAGGAAGGTACTAGCGGCAGCTGGATAGGTCGTAAGCTTTCGAACAAGGGGTTCGGTAGTTAACTGCTTGTCCGACAGGCGCGCATGCGCGCGACTGGGAGGTAAACAACCACTTTTGCTTTCGGCCTGCTGGCGTGTGGACGTGTATCATCGCTCTCTGCGCTTCATCGTCGTTTGCTTTCGCATGATTGTGTTTTTCTTTTCTAATTATCTAGTGAAACTGAATTGTAAGTACAATCATTTCATTGAATTCAATTGTGAATTAAAGGATCTTGGTGTCACCACGCCCTCCGATTACCCGAGTGCCGGGACTGAGGGGCGTAAGTGCGGGAATTCATTTTCCCAGAAATGATCCTCGTATGTGTATGCTCGGTGCCGAGGGCGGGAGCGCTCGCTCCGAGCTAGATTGGGTTGGAAATGTGTAGATGAAAATCGTAAGTAAGTGCTCTTTTCATTTATATTTTTTTTGACCTGTATGCCCGTTGCCGAACGAATGCGCTCGGCACGGAAACTTATTCAGTATTGGAAATGAATCGCAAGTACAGTATTCTTTTTCATTTTCATATATTATTTTGATTGTAGCAATACTCATTTTGGTTCAGTTTCCGAGCTTACCCGGAAATTGATCCTTCCCCCTTTTTATTTTGAATGAAGTGAAATCGCAAGTGCAGTTCTTTTCATTTTCATTTTTTATTGAGATTGCATGTTTACTGGGATCAATGTTTCCGCTATTCCCGGGAATTGATCCTTCCCCTTTTTATTTGTATGAAGTGAAATCGCAAGCGCAGTAGTCTTTTCATTTTCATATATTTGTTGATTGCATCAATTCATTATGGATCAAGGTTTCCAGAAACCTTGATCCATAAAGGTAAGGAATGAATCCTTTCACCCTTGCGCTCGGTACCGAGGGCGCAAATGCGCTCGATCCGAGCCCTTATTCATTGTGAAGTGAATCGTTTTGCAAGATGCATTTTCATTTTATTACTTATTATTGATTGCATCAATATTTATTTGGTTCAAGTTCCGCTCAGTCAGGGAATTGATCCTTATGCCCTTGCATTCGGGCGATGGCACGATTGCTCTCGGCTCTGATATTGTTGTTGGGTACATGGGTACTGTGCGGGGGTGGGGAACGAGAACCCCCCCCCCCCGCTCAGTTCCCACAGATGGCTCTTCCCCTTGGGGGGGGGAGGTTATCGGCGTTCTTCTCCTCGCCCGATCCGTCGAGCGCGGGGAAGGGCGCTCGGTGCCCGAGGTACAATTGTATTAGGGGTCTTCCACTCGTTCGGAGAGGGCTCACCCCCCCGCGCGAGGGGACTTCCCCCCCACTAATCGCTACTACTGTTATTTCCGCAGGTGATACTGCCACGAGGGTGGACCTTGGTGAGGTATGGGCGCTTCCTCATTTGCAGGGCGTGCTAGTGTCCAGGGGCTGCGGTTCTTGTCTGGGCCTACTGCGGTCACCCATGGAGTGGTGACCACGCAAACCAGGTGACGACGTCCCTCCTCACCTGGTGTACTCGCCTCACGTGGTAACAGTCTTTGCCTACAGCCGCTGTGAAGTGCCGTTCGCCGTACCGAGAGGGGGGCGTGCCGCCGCCGCTCGTGGTTGCCGCGCTGCAGCGACCACTCTTCCGCTGCCCTAGAGCGCGCCCCTGGACCTGCCGCCGGTACCAGGATGTTGCTGGCTGCTGCTCCTCTTCCTGTGTTTCCGGTGCTGCCTGCCGTACCTGCCGATTCTGGGCTGACTGTCCATGCAGTTGCTGCGCTGGCTGTCCCTGCCGTTGCTGCACTGGCTGTCCCTGCCGTTGCTGCGCTGGCTGTCCCTACCGATGCTGTGCTGGCTGTGCCTGCTGTTCCTGAGATGCCCATACCTGCTGATGTCGTCCCTGTTCGTGGTGGTACTACCCCAGACTTTGGTCTGTCTGTACAGGTGCGTCCGGGCCCTGTGGCTTCGGCTACAGCAGCCCCGGCTCCGCCCTGGATAGCAGATCTTACGTCTGTCCTGAGGAAGCTGACGAAGAAGACGAGGAAGGTGTCGTCGTCGTCGTCTTCATCTTCTTCATCGTCGTCGGCTGCCGCCTCTTCCCCTTCGACTTCTAAGGCTTCACAGCCGAGGAAGAAGAAGTTTGCCTCCTCCCTCCTAAGAAGTCTCCCTCGGGAGCTTCTCGGCGGGACCCGTCTCACCTCGGTGGGACGGGTAGGGTTCCTTTCGCTGGTCCTCCTGCTCCTTCGGGAGCGGGGCCCGTCTCTTCTTCCGCAAGGGAGAAGACTACGGGGACAACCAGAGGGGTACCGGCTAACACCGGTACTTTCCTCGCCTGGTGTCAGTGGTTCTGCCACTGCATCAGGGTCCGTCTCGGAGGCCTCTCGTTCGCGGGCTCGGTACCGAGTGTACGGTCGCCTACCAGCGACCGTGCAGCCAGGAACCAGACCTCTGAGTCCGCTCAGCGTCAGGTTCACGGCACGGGGCGGAAGACTGGTGACAGCCGCTCATGCGACTCTCACCAGACCAGCTCTCACTCTCGCGGCGAACAGCTGGCTACCCGGGGACGTGACGGTCCACGACCGACCACGGGCTGAGGCTGGGAAGAGGTCCTCCCGTTCGCCGGTGCCAGCCACGGCTGGAACCAGCGACGTGACTGCCGTGAGGACAACACCGATCTCACTGTGACAGTGGAGCCTGCAGGTCGCCTGACCGTCGCTCTCACAGAAAGCGAACGGGTACGGCAACCAGCACCAGCTCTTCTGACACTCGAGATCGGGGCCGCTGTGCTCAGTCCAGCCGTTCTCCACAGCGAGACGTTCGACCAGGCCTGCAGCTCGATCGCCACCGCGGGTTGACGATCGCCTGCAGCCCTCAAAGCCTGCTGGTTCTGCCAGCGAGCAAAGAGGGAGCGTCAGGTCTGCCTCTCCCGTACCTTCAACCTCCTCGGGTTACACCGGGAGGAGCGAGGTATTGAGGAGTGATCGTGAGGGGTGCGCCCCTCATGATCCCACCACAGCGCCCTACGTGCCAGGCACGGTTCTTGGACCGGCCAGGACGTATGCGCAAGTGGATGGGGAAGACCGAGAGGGCTGTCGCTGTTCCCCCGCCCCCTTCTTAGGAGGAAGGTCCTCGGAATATGCTCTTGTTCGAAGGGCTTAACGGTCCCACTCTGCAAGATGCTGTGACTTCCGAGATCCAGGAACTTTGCCGAGGTTACGGCGCTGATTCGTCAGCACAATGACCTCGGGGAAGGATCGCCGCTCCCACCAGCAGAGACACGTCTCGGCTCGAGTCGTTTTGGGGCCCGAGAGGGAACCCAAATCGACGGTGGGTCTGCCGCGATCGGAGCTTGCCGACTGTGTTGAACCGGGTAGTCTCTCGTCTCCGGACAAGAAGGCTCTCTCAGTTCTGGACGGTCGAACAAGCTACTTCACCTCCTCTACTGCGACAGAGGCGTTTCTACGTGTCTTCGGACACCGTATTTAAATACCCCTTCGGTTCTCCTGAGGTTTCGACCTCGACGAGGACTGGAATGAGTCGGAGCGGTATCGGCTCTCTCCTGTCAGGTGTCGATCAGCCCCACCCAGACGACGTTCACAGTGGCGGCAGACCCTTACCTACAGTGAGAGTTCGTAACCCTCCTCGGGAAAACGTTTTCTCCTGACGATACGTTTTCCCAGACTCTGAGAGGCCATCGCCGCAAGGCGATGGCTGCTCCTACTCTTCTCCAACTGCTAGTTCC
>NC_061095.1:16146279-16174996 GCF_015104395.2 Macrobrachium nipponense | reverse complement strand
ATCGCGACAGACCCAACGTCGTCTTGGTTCCTTCTTAGGCCCCCAGAACAACTCAAGCGGGACGTGGGCTCAGAGGGTGGGAGCGGCGATCCTTCCCCGCGTGGTCATTGTGCTGACGAATCAGCGCATTAACCTCTTCAAATGACCTCTGGATCTCGGGAGTGACTGCGTCTTGAGGAGTTGGACCGTCAAGCCCCTCCAGCAAGAATGCCTCTCGAGACCCTCCTCCTTCAGAAGGAGGAACAGCGACAGACCCCTCCTCCTTCAGAAGGAGGAACAGCGACAGACCCCTCCTGGTCTCCTCTTGCCACTTGGGCGTATGACCTGGTCGGTCCTAAGACCATGCCTGGCTCGTAGGCCGTCGTGGCGGGACCATGAGGAGCGCACCCCTCACGATCACTCCATGTCGCCTCGCCCTTCCCGGTGTAGCCCGAGGAAGTTGAAAGAACTGGAGAGGAAGATCTGACGATCCCCCCTCGCTCACTGGCAGAACCGGTGTGCTTGGGGGGGGCTGCAAGCGATTGCCAACCCGCGGTGGCGATCAAGCTCCAGGCCTGGTCGTGCGGCTCTCCTGGGGAGAGCGGCTGGACCAAGAACGGCGGCCCTGGTCCTGTGCATCAGAGGACCTGCTGCTGGTCTCCCTACCCATCAGGTCCCGATGGGAGCGGTAGTCAGGAGACCTGCAGAGACCACTGTCGCGGTGGGAGCGGTGCCTGTCCTCACGGCACGTTGAACCGCTGGAACCAGCCCTGCGATTGAGAGGACCTCTTCCCAGCCTCAGCCCGTGGCCGTTCTGGGACCGTCACGGCAACCCTGGTAGCCTGCTGCTCGCTACGAGAGCGATCGCTGGCCCGGCGAGTCACCTGAGCGGCTCTTGCCAGCCTTCCGCTCCGTGCCTCGGTCCTGGCGCCGAGCGAACTCGGACGCCTGAGCCTTGGCTGCATGGTCACCCGTAGGAGACCGTACACTCGGTACCTCTCGCGAACGAGAGGCCAAGTCGGAACCTGGTGTAGAGGTAGGACCTCTAGCACCAGGCGAGGAAGTACCGGTGTTAGCCGGTACCCCTATGGTCCTTGTCTTCTTCTTCCTTGCGGAAGGAGAGATGGGGCCCGCTCCCGAAGGCGCAGGAGGACCAACGGAAGGACCCCCCGTCCCACCGGAGTGAGACGGGCCCTTAGAAGTTCCCGAGGGAGACTTCTTAGGGGGGGAGGAGGCAGCCTTCTTCTTTCTCGGCTTGGAAGCCTTGGAAGACGAAGGGGAAGAGGCGGTGGCAGGCGACGACGAAGACGACGACGAAAACAACAACGACACCTTCCTCTTCTCCTCTTCTTCTTCGTCAGCTCCCTCAGGACAGACGTCAGGTCCTCCATTCAGGTTGCACCTGTCCGGAAGGACCTGCGACTGGGGCAGCAACACCACGGGCTGGAACGACGTCGGCAGGAACTGGCTCAGGCAAGGCAGGTACAGCAGGAGCGGCAGGTATGGCAGGTACGGCAGGTATGGCAGGTACGGCAGGTATGGCAGGTACGGCAGGCAAGGTAGGTACGGCAGGCAAGGCAGGTACGGCAGGAGACGGGGCAGCAGGAGCACCTGAGGAAGCAAAAAATGGAATTTTTATTCTAAAATTAATATTAATAATACTTACCTGTATAATTTATCTAGCCCTAAATCCCCAAAAACCGCACCAAAATTTACCACATTGGCAACCCTGTTACCTCCTATTCTGTCCGCCAGTTGGCAACACTGTCGTTGACAGATACGAAAACCTTCCCTCAAATCAGTTGTGATAGGCAGATCGTGGGGTAGGATGGGTGGGACTAGATAAATTATACAGGTAAGTATTATTAATATTAATTTTAGAATAAAAATTCCATATTAATAAACATTACCTTAATATAATTTATCTAGCCCGATTAACCACATTGAAAAGGAGAGGGAATCTGATACAATTTCCCCTTCGGACAGAATAGAGAAAACAAACAAAGAAATATATATCATAGGCAGTCAACTCAACCCACCAAGGTCAAAGATACTAACAACTCAATTCTCCTACCATAATGCCACCAAACTGCGGTAGCACAGGACAAGGAGTAAGTGCATAGTCAGTCCGTCTGTACTAAAGTCAGTGACCGACCAGGTGACCAGTCAGACGAATTGCGGACAGCAAGGCTGCACCCTGAAGACTATCAGCACTATTCTTTTCCCTAAAGGATGAGTGTCTGGACTGTCTGGCGATTCAAAGCTAAGCAAACCTTGGGGGTGTATCAACGCAACCCGAAGTCGCCAGCAACGAATCGGCTCATGAGCAACTCCTAACTCGAGCTTTCTGGTGCCAAGAGAAAGGAGCGCGGAGCAAAAAGGCGATTCAGTCCCGAAGGACGAATGCCTGACAGTCCAACCTGGTCTCATGTTA
The DNA here is from genome assembly GCF_015104395.2 of Macrobrachium nipponense. Taxonomy (NCBI): domain Eukaryota; kingdom Metazoa; phylum Arthropoda; class Malacostraca; order Decapoda; family Palaemonidae; genus Macrobrachium; species Macrobrachium nipponense. The sequence goes on along the minus strand of NC_061095.1, from coordinate 16,172,583 downwards.
CACGATCATCGGGGGTGTATCAACGCAACCGACTTCGTCAACAAGAAACTCAGGGCTACTAAATGTCGCCTGATCTCACACGAGTGTCTGACTCCGAGAAAACAGGTGAGACAAAAAGTAGATGGTGAGCGAGTCACCAGATGACAGCAGACGATCCATCGACTAATTCCCTGTCCAGGACAGTGGAAGAAGCAGGAGTCGTCAGGACAAGCGAACCAGTGGCTAGTCCTAGGTCAGCATCGACTCTGGGAGAAGCGTAGTCGCCAGTGCCGACAACCCAGTGGCTGGAACCATTTCACACTGACAATGGAAGCAGCATGATTGCCAAGCAGTAAGTCCTTGTCATCAACACACCTAAATACCAAACTGCCTAATTCCCATTATAACTACGTCAAAAACTGCCATGGGTTATAATACAAAAACAAAAAATATATACAACAAAATGATATTGTTATGATACAATAAAGTTTGTTCATACTTACCTGGCAGATATATATATAGCTGTATTTTCTGAAGTCCGACAGAATTTTAAAAACTTCCGACACACGCAGTGGTCGGCCAGGTGGTTAGTACCCATTCCCGCCGCTGGGAGGCGGGTATCAGGAACCATTCCCATTTTCTATTCATAATTTTTATTTCCACTGTCCCCTGAGGGGAGGTGGGTGGGTACTTGATTATATATATCTGCCAGGTAAGTATGAACAAACTTTATTGTATCATAACAATATCATTTTGTTCATGAAACTTACCTGTCAGATATATATATAGCTGAATCCCACCGTTTGGAGGGGTGGGAAGGGACAGAATAGAAGGATTTTGGGAAACAAATGCATGCAGATGATTTACATCTTGGTTCCACCTGTTAGCATAGCTGGCTTCGTGGTTACTGCCACTTAAGTCTGCTTGTGCTACTAGAGTTGCCAGCGAGTATGACCTATATAGCTGGTGCACTCCAGATGATCTGTCAACAGGGGCGAGACCACGACGTGACTAGACCATATTGACCATACCATGAGGGCTAGAAGTAAAATAAATATATATATATAAATATATATATCACCACCTGACCAACCTAGCCAAAGTTAAGGTGTGTTAACTAAGGCTTAAGAGTTAAGAAGTCGCCGTTGTCGGGCGACTCAACAACTAAATTAAGAGCTCTTCCTAACCATTTTTCTACAGGATAGGATGAGTGGTACTTCTTGCCCCCAAGATTGTGTCTGCAGACACGTATGGCCCTAGCGAGCAGCAATCTTCATATGCCATCTTCACATCTCGCAGGGAGTGTGAAGTGAACACAGAGTTGCTTCGCTAAACATGGTACTCAGGATGTTGCTGAGTGCCATGCTCTGTTGAAATGCTTCCGAGGCCGCGCCCTCACCTCGTGAGCATTCAGATATGACAATTTGTCCAAAATTGCATTTTTCCTAACTATACAAACCTGAGGTCCTTTTACAATAGGAAGGTACTAGCGGCAGCTGGATAGGTCGTAAGCTTTCGAACAAGGGTTCGGTAGTTTAACTGCTTGTCCGACAGGCCGCGCGCTGCGCGCGACTGGGAGGTAAACAAATCACTTTTGCTTTTGGCCCAAGCAAAAACTGCAGAGTGAGGGGTGGCATGAGGTGGGGCTATGTGTAAAAGGACCTCAGGTTTGTATAGTTAGAAAAATGCAATTTTGGACAAATTGTCATTTGTTCCGACACGGCATACAAACCTTCGGGTCCTTTTACAATAGGAAGACTCACTTCTTGGTGGGTGGAATCTGAGTCTTTTGTGAACAGACTGGTGTTCGCCCAACCTTGAATCCTCCCTGGTCGTAAGAGCGAGGGAGGGGATCCAAGCCTCTGTCCGATTGATCGGGGTGGTGTGCACCGCAGGATCAATGGTCAGACCTCTGGACCGAGTACTAAGAGAGGCAAGCGTATCTCTTCATACCAGCAATGTAAGAACTTGTTCCTGTACAGGAGCAAAGATAAAGTCATGTTTTGACTCTTGTAGGCATCCACTTCCCCCCCTTGTAGAAGGAAGTGTGGATATTCTGCTCCTATCCCTAGTGAAAGGGATAGGATGGGGCTCTGTCATATAGCTCACCGGCATCTCGTCCTTATCCAGCAGGGGTGATGACCGTATCCCTCTACCCACAGGTAGAGGGGTAAAAAAGAAAAAGATAGAAAGAGAAGCCAGTCACTTTCTCATTTACTATCTATTCATACAGTCACACCAGGACTCGATGCTGTTCAGCCTGCTAGGGTCTGGGTTAGCTAGACGACGTGTTGAGCAGCCACCACGGGTCCTAAGGAAACCGATCCAAGGACCTGTGGGCAATATCCAAAAGGTATAAGGAAGGTGCCGGTGGTCTGGTTGTACCAGACCCCCACTGCCTTCCATACCTGCGCCACGGAGAAGTTCTTACGAAACGCCAACGAGGGGCCAATACTTCTGACTTCGTGAGCTCTCGGACGGGACGTACGGGTGTCGTCACTACCATCAGCCTCATACGCCCTCCTGATGACCTCACGCAGCCAGGACGAAAGTGTTTTCTTTGATACTTCTTCTTGTGACCCCGGTGCTAACGAAGAGGCGTCGACATCAGGCCCGAGGTGTCGAGTTCTCTTCAGATAGCGCCGTAGCGTCCTCCCAGGACAAAGCAGCATCTCATCCGCATCATTATCGGCATGAAGTTCCCGTACTCTCTTCGCCGATGCCAGGTCCCAGCAAGAAGGGGGGCTTGTGAGTTCCCTGGGTGGGCAAGACCTTTTCGAAGCTCCTCCTAAGTAAGGAGATCTCGAACGAGTTCGAGATGTCCAATCCCGTCAGTTTCAGGACGAGCGTCAAGGCGGCTCTGTATCCTTTGACTGTGGGAACTGAGAGGAGCTTCTCTCGGCGAAGAAAAACGAGGAAATCCGCTACCTGCTGAAGAGTGGCTCTGAGAGGAGATAGTCCCCGTCTACGACACCAACCACAGAAGACGGCCGACTTCCCCTGGTACACAGCTGCAGAGGACTGACGGACGTTTCCAGCCATCTCTGTTGCTGCGCTACGAAAAAAAGCCTCTCGTTCGCAAGAGATGTTGGATAACAGCCAGCCGTGAAGACGTAGGGACTGGACTGCTCGGTGGTACCCGCTCGACGTGTGGCTGGGCGAGAAGGTTGTGCCAAGGGGGAATCTCTCTCGGTTCTCTTGCGAGAAGAGCCAGCAGGTCCGGATACCAAATGGCCTGTGGCCATTTGGGTAGCCATCAGGATCATCCTGAGATTCGGGGTGACCAGTGCTCGACTGATCACCTTGCGAATCAGGGTGAACGGGGGAAAGGCATATAGGCGAAAAGGTTGTCCCACGGGTGTTGAAGAGCCTCCTCTGCAGCTGCCCATGGGTCCGGCACGGCCGAGAAGAACACCTGAGCTTCCTGTTGTGCCGGGGTGGCGAACAGATCCTCGACTGGTCGCCCCCACAGGTCGAAGAGCCTTTCCGCCACGTCCTGGTGTAGAGACCATCGGTCCCTATCCCTTGATCCCGACGGCTGAGCGTGTCTGCTACTACATTCCTTCCCTGGAATGTAGCGTGCCGACAGCTCTATTGAGTGTGCCTCGGCCCACTCGTGCACCTGCCGAGTCAACTGGTACAACGGAGAGACACTAGGCCCCCCCTGTTTGTTGACGTAAGCCCCACCACCGTGGTGTTGTCGCACATCAACACACTGAGTTGTCCCATCAAGCGGTCCTGGAACTCTTGGAGAGCGAGGAACGCTGCCTTGAGTTTTCAGTACATTGATGTGAAGGTGCTTGTCGTTCTCGTACCACACTCCTGAAGTCAGCAACTCCTCCAGTGTGCGCCCCATCCCTCGGTCGATGCGTCTGAGAGCAGCTGCATGTCCGGGGGGAGAGTGTGCAGAGGCACTCCTCTTAAGAGGTTCCTATCGTCCAGCCACCAGGCTAGGTCCTGCCTCACCTCCTGTGTCAGTGACAATGGAAAGCTTGGGGGATCCGTCGCCTGTGACCAACTCTCCTTTTAGTCTCCCTGAAGAGACCGCAGGTGAAGACGCCCGTTAGGGACTGCCTTCCCGAGTGACGACAGGTGTCCGATCACGACTTGCCATCGCTGAGCTAACCCGTTCCTGCCGAGACAGGAACTGGTTGGCTGCCTCCCTGAATTTGCTAATCCGCGAGTCTGCGGGGAAGACTCGCCCTGCTACCGTGTCGATCAGTCATACCCAGGTACTTCATCCTCTGCTTGGGCTTGAGATCGGACTTTTCGAAGTTTCACAACGATCCCCAGATCGCGACAGAACTCGAGCAGGTCGATCCCTGTCCTGTAGCAACTGCGAGCGGGAGCTCGCCAGGACTAACCAATCGTCGAGATACCCCATCAGACGTATCCCGTGCGAATGGGCCCAAGCAGACACCAGAGTGAACACTCGCGTGAACACCTGTGCGGGTTGAGAGACCGAAGCAAAGTGCCTGAACTGGTACACCGACCGTCGAGGATGAAGCGGAGGTACTTTCTGGAGGACTGGATGAATGGGTATTTGGAAATACGCATCCTTCAAGTCCACTGAAAGCATGAAATCGTTCTCCCTGATAGAGTCGAGCACTGAGCGTGCCGTCTCCATCGTGACCCGGGTCTGGCGAACAAACCGGTTCAGGGGAGAGAGATCTATCACCGGGTGCCAGCCTCCCGTAGACTTTTCCACCAGGAAGAGTCGACTGTAAAAGCCCGGTGATTGATCCGTGACGATTTCTACAGTTCTCTTGCTCAGCATGGTCTTGATCTCCTGTCTCAATGCTACGTCCTTCGATGCCCCTGGAACGTACACCTGCTGTTGGACCGGGTTGGAGGTGAGGGGTGACCGAGATTCGAAGGGTAATAGATCTCCCTCCCGAAGGACATCTACAATCCAGGTCTCGGCGCCGTAGCGCTGCCAAGTTGCCCAATAGCTGGCCAGGCACCCCCCCACTTCCGGCAGCAGGTGAGGGGGAACGCCTCCCTAGCGTTTCCCCCCTTTCTTCGACTTCCTCCCAGAGCCTCCACGGGAGGAGGAGGGCTGGGATGGAGGGCTGGTTACGGCTCCCCTTGCTAGAAGTGAAGAAGACAGAGTCATTCCCCGGGGCTTTCGACGCAGCTACCGTCTTAGCCACCAGGAAGCGCTAGCCGAGCCGTTAGACTTGGCCGCAGTCCAAGGCTGCCCAGAGGCCTTCGAGACTGCCTGGTGAACCAGACGGTCACTGTCGTCAGTGCGCCGTCTGTCCACCGCAGCGTCCACCATCTCTCCGGGAAAGAGAGACGTGGAACTCCGTAAAGGTCCGTTGCGAAGTCCCAACAACGCGCTTCACGCCCGGCCGCCCTGGAAACCCGAGTAAGGACAGCGTCCCTTCTTCGTCGGAGAACCAGGTTGGCCCACAGGTTCACGTCTGGTGGGCAAGGAAGGAGATGGCTCCTCCCCAAGACTGGCAAAAGTCTCCTGAAGGCCGAATCATCTTCGGGAGAAATTCCCCCGGAGTTGTCTGCGACCTTAGATACTGTGAGGGACCACAGATCTAGCCAGGAGACGGCCTGGAAAGCTGCCATGGCGGTAGATTCCAGGCCGAAATGTCTCTTGCTGCGAGAACCACAGGTTCTCGGACAGGAGCTGCTGCAGAGACACACCCGAAGTCAGCCTGGCTAACTCCGGGTTCACCTGTTTGGGCGGCATCGGGTCTTCAGATGGCACGTAAAAAACGCCGCTGTCGCAGCAGAGGAGGTGGAAGCAGCTTGCTCGACCTGCCAGACTTGAGCGAGCCGTCTTGTCCGGAGACAAGCGATTCAACCTGGTCCAGCACTGAGTCCGGCAGCTCAGAACGCGGCAAACCCACCGTCGGTCTGGGTTCCCTCTTCGGGCCCAGAACGACTCGAGCCAGGACGTGGGCTCGGATGGTGGGAGCAGCGATCCTTCCGTGAGGTCGTTGTGCTGACGAATCAGCGCAATAAACCTCGCAAAGTTCCTCTGGATCTCAGGAGTGACTGCTTCCTGCGGAGTCGGACCGTCCAGTCCCTCAACAGGGGCAACTCCCGAGACCCTCCTCCCTCAAGGAGAGGAACAGCGACAGACCCCTCTCGGTCTGCTCCAACCACCTGTGCGTACGACCTGGCTGGTCCGAGAACCGTGCCTGGTACGTACGACGCCGTGGTGGGATCCTGAGGGGCGCACCCCTCACGATCACTCCTCAATACCTCGCCCCTCCCGGTGTAATCCGAGGAGGTTGAAGGTATGGAAGAGGCAGACCTGACGCTCCCTCCTCGCTCGCTGGCAGAACCAGCGGGCTTGGAAGACTGCAGGCGATCGCCAACCCGCGGTGGCGATCGGAGCTGCAGACCTAGTCGAGCCGTCTCGCTGTGGAGAACGGCTGGACCGAGAACAGCGGCTCCGGTCTCTGTGTCAGAGGAGCTGGTGCTGGTCGCCGTACCCGATCGCTCTCTGTGAGAGTGACGGTCAGGCGACCGGCGAGCTCCACTGTCACGGTGAGATCGGTGCGTATCCTCACGGTGCGTCAGTTCGCTGGTACCAGCCGTGGCTGGTGCCGGCGAACGGGGGACCTCTTCCCCGCCTCAGCCCGTGGCCGGTCATGGACCGTCACGTCCGCCCGGGTAGCCACTGCTCGCCGCGAGAGCGAGAGCTGGTCTGGTGAGAGTCGCGTGAGCGCTGTCACCAGTCTTTCCGCTCCGTGCCGTGAACCTGACGCTGAGCGAACTCAGAGGTCTGGTTCCTGGCTGCACGGTCGCTGGTAAGCGACCGTACACTCGGTACCCTCTCGCGAACGAGAGGCCGAGACGGACCCTGCTGCTGTGGCCGAACCACTGACAGCAGGTGAGGAAGTGCTGGTGTTAGCCGGCACTCCTCTGGTCCCCGTAGTCTTCTTCCTTGCGGAAGAAGAGACGGGTCCTGCCCCCGAAGGAGCTGGGTGACCAGCGGAAGAACCCCCCGTCTCACCAGAGCGAGACGGGCCTTAGAAGTTCCCGAAGGAGACTTTCATAGGGGGGGGGAGGCGACCTTCTTCTTCTTCGGCAGGGGAGCCTTAGAAGACGAAGGAAGAGGCGGCAGACGACGACGAAGACGAAGAAGACGATGAAGACGACGACGACACCTTCCTCCTCTTCTTCTTCTTCTTCGTCAACCTTCTCAGGCACCGACGTCAGATCTGTCATCCAGAGCGGAGCCGGGGCTGCTGTTGCCGAAGCAACAGGGCCCGGACGCACCTGTCCGAACAGATCAGCATCGGGAGCAGCGGCGCCAGGAACAGAACAACATCAGCAGGTGCAGGCATCACAGGAACGGCAGAAAACCGCAGGAGCAGTACAGGAACGGCAGCAGTGGTCCACGTCACGTCCGGGTGGACAGCAGCTGGCAGGTACGGCAGGTACGGCAGACTGTGTAGGCGGTCTAGATGGGCGGACCAGCGGCACAGACATCCTAGGTACCGGTGGGAGGTCCAGGGGCGAGCTCTTCGGGCACACGAAGTCCGGTCGCGGCAGCACGGCAAACACAGGCGGCGGCATCACACTCCCCCGAGTTACGGCGACTGGCCCTTGCACCGATGTAGTGGGTGTCACAGAGACCGCGTGCTGGGTGTACACCAGGTGAGGAGGTGAAGCGTAGCCGGGTGTTGTAATGGTCGTGGTGGTGGTCGTGACCGTTGCATGGGTGACCGCCACGGAGCCAGCGAGATGGTAGAGCAGCCCCTGGACACATCGGCACGCCCTGCAGCCCCAACGATGCCCACACCTGTCCGAGGTCATCCTTCGTGGCAACCGCACCTGAGGAGCAAAAGTCGGGTGATTAGGGGGATCCTCTACCCGTTGCGCTTCGAAGACGAACGGATAGAGGACCCAGAGTACAACTCGACGTCAGGGTATCTAGCGCCCTCCTCCACACTCGACAAGTCAGGAGAGGAGAAGGACCTAGAAACCCCCCCCCCCGAAAGGGGAAGGCGCGAGACGTGGAAGTTGAGCGGGCGGCAGGAAAGAAGACGAAGTGTCCGTCACCAAAGGAGTCGCGGGAGAGCTTTCCGACGACTCCTTTGCAGGCCTTCGCTTCCTCCTGCCCTCATACAAAATCCACTGCGCCTCCGACCAATTAATAAACACATTACAAGGCTCGGCTCGGGAGCATTCGCGCCCCCGACACCGAGCACACAAATATGAGGGTCTATCTCCGGGAAAGAGCGGAACTTCCCGCATTTACGCCCTTCGGTACCTGGGCATAGTCTCCGTGGGGTAGCGAGGCGAGGAGATTCCATCATTAATTAATTGCAGTTCAATTAATAATGAAAGAGAGAAATGATTGTACTTACAATGAATTCTTTCATACACAAACACCAACATATACTCAAGAAAGCAAACGACGAGAAGCGGGCAGAGAGCGTCGAACACACACGTCCACTCGCTGTGAGGCCGAAAGCAAAAGTGATTTGTTTACCTCCCAGTCGCGCGCGCGCGCGCCTGTCGGACAAGCAGTTAACTACCGAACCCCTTGTTCGAAAGCTTACGACCTATCCAGCTGCCCGCTAGTACCTTCCTATTGTAAAAGGACCGAAGGTTTGTATGCCGTGTCGGAACAAAAAAGATTTCAAATCTTTGTGCAAACACAATGAAGGAGCATTTTTGAAAGAACTCCTTAACACTAAAGCCAGGGTGTTGCTTCGATATGGGCAAGTCTGGTCTTTTTCGGAACCACTGCAGATTGCCCGATTGACTTCGACTTTCTTGAGTTTTTATGTAGATAAAACTTGAGAGACCCGACAGGGCACAGGACTCTCTCTGGCTCCTGCCCACTAACTTGTGCCATCCTTGCTTCCAAGCTCCTGGCCCAAGGACAAAACGGTTACCATTCTTAGGCCACAACGGAAGGGTTAGAGAGCACACCGCCTTGTGTTCTCTAAAGCCAAAACTTGTGACGATGGCTTAAAATCTCACTAACCCTCTTTGTCTGTATCTAGGGTGGTTAGAAGAAGGCCTTCCTGATCACATGCAAGAAGTTAACAGGTAGGAGAGGTTCGAATGCTTTGACATCAAGAACTTCAGACTACGTCTAAGTTCCATATTGAAAGCTTCGATCTGGACATGCACAGTCAGTCCGTCTGTAACTAAAGTCAGGTGACCGACCAGTTGACCAGTCAGACGAATCAAGGACAGCAAAGGCTGTACCCTGAAGACCATAAGGCACTATTCTTCGCTGAGGATGAGTGTCCTGGACTGCCTGGGGCGATTCAAATCTAAGCAAACCTTGGGGTGTATCAACGCAACCCAACGTCGTCGCGAATCAACTCCTGACTCGAGCTTCTGGTGCCAGGAGAAAGGAGCGGAGGAGCAAAAAGGCGATTCAGTCCCGAAGGAAGAATGCCTGACCAGTCCAACCTGGTCTCATGTTACACGATCATCGGGGGTGTATAAACGCAACCGACTTCGTCAACAAGAACTCAGGGCTAACTATATGTCGCCTGATCTCGCACGAGTGTCTGACTCCGAGAAAACAGGTGATACAAAAGTAGATGGTGAGCGAGGTTCGAGATTCCCACAGAACTCAAAGATCGTGAAGGGCTTTGTTGTTTGACAGACGCAAATCTCTGAGCCCAAAGGCCGTCAACAACATATTTGCGTATTCTTTAATAGTTGTGACTGCCAGCTTATCCCATTCTTCAGACGGAAATGGAAGACGGTAATCTTTATTCCTGTCAACATCTCGATAGCCTGAACGTAGTCAAGACTCAGAGCGGAGAGGTTATAGGTACCTTTCGAGTTTAGAGTAGACCGACTCTCTCGGAAAAAGGTCCTTGGAAAGTGAACTAGGAAGTATGTGACCTCTGTGAATCCAGGATCCTGAAGGCCAACATGGGGCGATCAGCGTCATTGTCGCTCCCTGTGACGTCATAAATCCTCTTATTACATTTCCTAAGCGATTGAAAAAAGGGGAAAAGAGACTAAATATCCATCCCCGTTCAATATCATAGGATGGCGTTTAATGGTACCGATCCCGGATCGAGAATAAGGGAGCAGAGAAGAGAAGCCTCTTCTCCTCAACATATCGAAGAGAAGAATGAAAGGGCGCCCTAAAGTCTACACAACTCTCAACTTACTTCTAAAGAAAGATTCCACTCGGAAGTCAATAGTTGCTGCCGTCGATCGAGACGATTCGTACGGACTTTCGCAATCCTGGTAACGAACCTCTAGAGGATCGTTACATTCTAACGCCTGTTTTTGTTATAATAGGCTTTCTCGTAAACTCAAACAGGGACCGAGAGAAGATACTTCTTAAGATATGAGAGAGCTGTGGAATATCAGAGTTGATCTGGACCCACTGGTTCCCAAAACTCGTTACGAGGACTGGAGGGACTACCGAATCACTTTTACTTCTTTCAGATTAAGATCCAGGACATCTGAAACCCTATCCAGATGTCCGGCACCTTCTTTCTATCACCTCAGGTGATAAACGCACTGAGAGATGTTCAGAATCATTCCTAGATCTTGAATAATATTTCAGTTTCCCGGTAGGAAAAAACTGTGGTCTGAATTGCAGTCTATTCGGGGAAACAAACTTCTTCAGGAAGGAAATGGTCCCCAGCAAGCTCATCCATTCCCTCCCCGAGTATGCTTACTTCCCTAATAAGGCTGCGCTTTTGCCTAAGCAGGAGAGCATATAAAAGTGCAATGTTGCGGTAGACTCGTAGTTCTATACGTGCGGTAACGAGCACCGAAAGGATTAAGAGATAACTCTGTTGAACATAGTAAGGCAAAACGAATGCAACGTTTATTCATTCACGTAAGAAATCCCCTCAATCTTAGGCTAAAGTCCGTGATTGTAGGGCAGTTACAGTTAGTCAGTCAATCCCGCAGGAGAGACGTAACCGCCAGCACAGAGATACGGTTAGTCAGTCAATCCCGCAGGAGAGAGAGACGTAACCTACGGCGCATGACAGCGCCCGATCTGTTACTGGCTCGGTTGGACTGGAAGACAGACACAGCGTGACAGCAGCAGCCAGCAGCTTACGAACGTCGTCTCTTAACTTTATGTCTGGGTTGCCAGCTACCCTATTCTACGAAGAAATAGGTCCGTTATTTTTTGAGCCGAAAGACTCTCAAGCTGGTCCAAGTAAATAAATCAAAAGACAATTAGGATACTTAGCGGCAATGAAGTTTCCAAAATCCTAAGACGGAGGTACTGAAAACAGGTGTTTTCAGCACCAGCGACAGAAAAATTATGAATAGAAAATGGGAATGGTTCCTGATACCCGCCTCCCAGCGGCGGGAATGGGTACTAACCACCTGGCCGACCACTGCGTGTGTCGGAAGTTTTTAAAATTCTGTCGGACTTCAGAAAATACAGCTATATATATATCTGACAGGTAAGTTTCATGAACAAAACAAAATTTAATTAATAATATACAGGTAGCAACCAAACGTAAAACAGGAAGACTACCTAATTCTCCTGTCTGACAACCTGTCCTACCATCACCAACGGGCCCAAAGAACGAAGGTCGCTAGAACTAGAGAAATATCCCTCAAGTAAAAAGAGGCAAAAACAGAATTAGAACGCCAAGTCGCGCCTCAAGCACCTTGGCGACTGAGACGTTCTTCATAAAAGCTACTGATGTAGCAACTGCTCTAATACTGTGTGCTCTCGGCGTCTGGTCTTCCCCAGCAGCCGAACCACCAGTTTTAACGATCAGATCTCTGAGAAAAAAGGATACACCATTCTTTGAAATAGGTCTCTTGACATTTCGGGGTGAAACAAACAGATGACGGGGACGACCCTGAATGTCCTTCGTGCGGCGTAAATAACATGAGAGCGCCCTAACAGGGCAAAGAACTAATTCCTCATTTAAATTACCAACAAAGTCGACCAGCGACTTCAGTACGAAAGACCTGGGAATGGGATTATCAGACGATTCAGTCTTTGCAACAAATTCAGGAAGGTATGACAAAATCATGTCTTGTCCAGATCTGGCAACCAGAAAAGAGTGCGCTTGCAGTTCACCCACCCTCTTGGCTGTAGCCAGTGAGACAAGGAAGAGTGTCTTAGAAGAGAGGTCCCTAAATTTGGCAGAATTCAGAGGCTCAAACGGAGGGAACCTTAAGGCTTGAAGGACTTTGTTACGTCCCATTTCGGAGGCGAACACTGCGGCCTGGGTCGAGATAGGGAAAAAGATCGAAGTAAATCTCTATGATAAAAGATGAAGAGATCTCAGGGAGCCTTGCCTTAAAAACATAGGAAAGCATAGACCTATAACCCTTATGCACGAAGGTGACAGGGCCCTGTCATGATGTAAATGAACTAAAAACTCCGCTACTTTCGGTAAGGAGGTCTAGAAATTGAATGTCCTTGAGACTTACACAACGTCTGTAAACCGACCTATTTAGCCTGATAATTTACTCTGGTTGATTGCCGTCTGGCAAGAGCCAACTGTCGCGCCACTCTGGAGGAGAACCCTTCGTGCTTGGAGAACCTCCTGACAGTCTCCAGGCATGAAGATGAAGCATGTGGAGCCTCTGATGGAACCGATGAAAATGGGGTTGTTTGAGAAGATCTGGTCTCTCTGGCAGGCGAATGGGGGATTTCCACCAGTGCTTCCAGAAGGTCGGGAAACCACTCCTTCTGTGCCAGAAGGGGGCGATCAAGGTGAGATCCAGACGCTTGGTTGCCCTCACTTTGTTGAGGACTGACCTCACCAGAGAGAACGGAGGAAAAAGCATAGGCTTGAAGTCCCTCCCAGTCCTGCAAAAGAGATGTCTGTCCCGGCACTCTGAGGAGTCTGGTAAGGGCGAAGAATATCTGGCACGAAAATTCAGTGGGGTGGCAAACAGATCGAATGTGACAGGCCATTTCTTCCTGAGGCTGTCGAAGACTTCCTGGCAAGTGTCCACTCCGACCCTTGAACTTCGTTCGGTCTCGACAATGGCGTTTGCTAAGACGTTTGTGATGGCCCAGGATAAACTGAGGACCAACGTAATCCCCTTTGTCTTCTGCCCAACACAGGATTGATCGGGCTTCTTGAGTGAGAAGATCCGACTGTGTGCCGCCTTGGTTTCTCAAGTACGAGACTGCTGTGGTGTTGTCGACAAAGATCGCGACAACCGACTCCAACAGTTGTTCCTGAAATGAAAGAAGGCCTAGGTACACTGCCCTCAGTTCCCTCCAATTTATTGACATGATCCTCTCCTCTAACCAAAGGCCCGAAGCGGCTTCGGAGCCCAGGTGTGCACCCCAACCCTGATCTGAGGCGTCTGACCAAAACATTAGGTCCGGAGGAACCGAAAGAAGAGATGTCCCTGACTTAAGGCGGTGAACTTGCATCCACCAACGGAGATCCTTCCGACATTGTGGAGAAGAGGCGACTATCGTGTCCTCGGACACGAAATCCCATGACTGGCGAAGTGTCGACTGAAGGGACCTCATTCTGGAGACGACCTCCGGGAACCAGTTGGATGAGGGATGACAAATGGCCCAGGAGAGACCTCCAAAGAGAAACTGGCTGCGTTACGGAGGACAAAAATTCTTCGATCAGACTCAGAAGCTTGTCTATCCGTTTCTGAGCGGGAGAAGCCCTCAAAATCTGGGAATTCAAAACAATCCCCAGATAAGTCATGATCTGGCAAGGGATTAGATTGGACTTGTCGAAGTTGACACGAATGCCCAACTCGACACAAAGAGACAGAACTATCTCCCTCGACCGGAGACATTTCTCTAGAGATTCGGCCTGGACTAGCCAATCGTCCAGATACCGAAGCATCCTTACATTTAACTGATGCAGAATAGCTGAAACAGGAGCCATCACCCGAGAAAGACCTGTGGAGCAGTGGTGAGGCCGAAACAAAGGGTCTTGAAACTGAAAACTCCGAGTCCGTGAAAAACCGAAGGTAAGGTCTGCTTCTTGGATGGATGGGGGATTTGCAGATAAGCATCCTGCAGATCGATGGAAATCATCCAGTCCCCCCTCCTGACGGATGAAAGAACAGTCTGGACCGTCTCCATCCTGAACTTGGACTTTAGAATGAACTTGTTCAAACCACCGAAAGATCTATGATGGGGCGCCAGGCACCCGAGGCCTTTAGAACTACAAACATCCGAGAGTAAAACCCGGAGAAGGAGGAGCTCGCTCTATGGCATCCTTCTCCAAGAGGGCGAAAGCTCCTTCTCCAAGGCTTGACCCCTGATTGAGTGAGGGGAATAACTGCTGAACTCAAGAGGACGATTGGAAAGTGGAGGTCTGGAAACAAAAGGGATCTCGTAACCTTCCTTCAGGACCTCCACCACCCAAGCATCCACCGCTCTCCCCTGCCGAGCTGACCAATGGCGGGAGAGACAAGCTCCTACTGCGGTCTCCAGGCGAGGTGATGACTCCTACTTCCGAAAATTCTTACACAGAGACAAGGAAGAAGAAGAAGAAGAAGAAGAAGGTCCTCCTGGAGGTTGAGCTCTCTCTGCCCTTAGAGCCACGCCAAGAACCTCTCCCGCGTTTCAAAGGGTGAGCACCAGAGGATGAAGAAGAGGTACCAGCAACCTGAGATGTACTCTGGAAAAAAGAGCCAGAAGGATGCTGTTGGGCTGGAGCAGAAGGTACAGATCTGGTCCTAAACTTCTCTTACTCCTTGAAGGAACGGGAGGAAGACCAGAGGAAAAAGCTCTGATAAGGCCCAGTGAGCTTGGGAAGAGGCATCACCTTGATGTTTCCTTCAAACCTCAGAAAGCACAGAAATATCGAAAAGGAAATCGCCAAAAGGAGAAGAGGACAAACAGACGGGTTCTCTGAATCTCCGATACAGAGAGGGTAACTGCGACAAATAACAGGTTTACACCTTAGAGAAACAAGAAAGGCCTGCATTGAAGCAGCAAGCTCATTCTGATGTACAGAAGCGATTGAAATGGATGAGCAGAATTTCTCAAAAAGAGGAGCATCAGGAGGAACAAACCCGGAGTCCTTGATATACATTAAAAGCCCTCCGAGGACCCACATATTGAAGGATTGAGCTTCTTGTAAGGAGCTCATAACAGACTCCATAGCAATAAAATCTTCAATTGAGACAGAGACCGAAGCCTTAGAAGGCAAGGGTTGACTTGAAAGTCGGACAAAATCAGATTTGGCTTGGGGGGTCGAGAGAATGAAGAATCATCCGCCACCTGTAAACTCCTCTCCGGTGTCGTAAAGAAGAGAAGAGCGCTTCCTCTTCCCTTCCTGATCACCTTCGAAAGTTTTAGCGGCAACGTCCGCCCTCACTCTCGCGAACCTCTGGGCTAAAGGGAAAACGTAAAAATTCCTGTGACCGGGAAGGACCGTCAAGAAAAATCCCTTCTGTAATACACGAGGCGGAGGCTGCTTCTGCTCTTTAGGCCTCGCCTGAGGAAGAAAACTCAAATTAAATCAAAAAAAGTTTCTTGAATTCTGCATCATGACATCCATTCGAGGAAACATCAATATCACACGAATCCGCGTTCATCATCATCATCACGTCAGATCCTAACTTAGAAACTTCCCCTGAAGTAAAATCCTGACGACTAGCTATCTTAGGTCTGACACTAATATCCCTCCCCCCTTCTCCTAAATAAGTGCCCTTTGGCACTGTTACGGGACTAACAGGGACACGTTGGGTAAAGATTCGTTAGGCACCTGCCCGGACCGGATCCCCCCTAGGCCTTCGCCACGACGGGTTCACAAGCCGGGGTATCTGTCGCACCGTTACCCATGGTGCTGTCGACAGGTACCTGACGAGGAGCTGAAAATGAATCTAAAAGTGTGTTAGACATTCTAGTAAAGGCTTCTTGAAAATTCTCTGACAGATTGTTAAACTTAGCTGAAATATCTCTATCTAGACTAAGCTGTAATTTCTTAAAATGACAATTTGTCCAAAATTGCATTTTTCCTAACTATACAAACCTGAGGTCCTTTTACAATAGGAAGGTACTAGCGGCAGCTGGATAGGTCGTAAGCTTTCGAACAAGGGGTTCGGTAGTTAACTGCTTGTCCGACAGGCGCGCGCGCGCGACTGGGGAGGTAAACAAATCACTTTTGCTTTTGGCCCAGCAAAAACTGCAGAGTGAGGGGTGGCATGAGGTGGGGCTATGTGTAAAAGGACCTCAGGTTTGTATAGTTAGGAAAAATGCAATTTTGGACAAATTGTCATTTGTTCCGACACGGCATACAAACCTTCGGTCCTTTTACAATAGGAAGACTCACTTCTTGGTGGGAGGAATCTGAGTCTTTTGTGAACAGACTGGTGTTCGCCCAACCTTGGAAGCCTCCCTGGTCGTAAGAGCGAGGGAGGGATCCAAGCCTCTGTCCGATTGATCGGGGTGTGCACCGCAGATCAATGGTCAGACCTCTGGACCGAGTACTAAGAGAGAGGCATGCGTATCTCTTCGTACCAGCAATGTAAGAACTTGTTCCTGTACAAGGAGCAAATATAAAGTCATGGGTTTGACTCTTGTAGGCATCCACTTCCCCCCCGTTGTAGAAGGAAGTGGTGGATATTCTGCTCCTATCCCTAGTGAAAGGATAGGATGGGGCTCTGTCTATAGCTCACTCTGCATCTCGTCCTCATCCAGCGTTAGTTGACGACCATGGCCCTCTGCCCACAGGTAGAGGGGGAGGAAAAGATGGGAAGAGAGAGCCAGTCACTCACTCACTCACACATCCATCCACACAGTCACACCAGGACTCGATGCTGTTCAGCCTGCGAGGGTCTGGGTTAGCTACACAACGTTGAGCAGCCACCACGGATCCCAAGGAAAAGGTATCCAAGGACCTGTGGGCAATATCCCGAAGTAGAAGGACGTAAAGGTAGTCTGGTTAGACCAGACCCCTGCCTTCAGGACCTGCCGCCACGGAGAAGTTCTTACGAAACGCCAACGACGGGCCAATACTTCTGACTTCGTGAGCTCTCGGACGGGAACGTACGGAATGTCGTCACTAACCATTAGCCTCATACGCCCTCCTGATGACCCTCACGCAGCAGAATGAAGAGTGTTCTTGGATACTTCTTTTCTTGGTGACCCGGTGCTACGAAGATTCGTCCGACACTCAGGCCTGAGGTGTCGAGTTCTCTTCAGATAGCGCCGTAGCGCCCTCACAGGACAAAGCAGCATCTCATCCGCATCATTATCGGTGAAGTCCAATAGGGAGGGAATCGTGATGACTCGAACCTGTCGTCAGGGACCGACGGTTTTTCTGATTCTTCGCAACGAAGTTCGGGACGAAATCGAGCGTCACTTGGATCATCCCCTGGAGTGTCGTACATCATAGGAAAGACCATGAAGTTCCCCTACTCTCTTCGCCGATGCCAGGGCAGCAAGAAGAGGGTCTTGAGGGTCAGATCCCTGTCTGACGACTCCCGGAGTGGCTCGAACGGTGTTCGAGTCAGACTCCTAAGGACGAGAGTCACGTCCCACGCAGGGGGCCTGAGTTCCCTGGGTGGGTGGGCAAGACCTTTCGAAGCTCCTCATAAGCAAGGAGATCTCGAACGAGTTCGAGATGTCCAACCCCCTCAGTTTCAGGACGAGCGCCAAGGCGGCTCTGTATCCTTTGACTGTGGGGACTGAGAGGAGCTTTCTCTCGGCGAAGAAAAAACGAGGAAATCCGCTACCTGCTGAAGAGTGGCTCTGAGAGGAGATAGACCCCGTCTACGACACCACCACAGATTACGCCCACTTCCCCTGGTACACAGCTGCAGAGGACTGACGGACGTTTCCAGCCATCTCTGTTGCTGCGCTACGAGAAAAGCCTCTCGTTCGCAAGAGATGGTGGATAACAGCCAGCCCGTGAGACGTAGGGACTGGACTGCTCGGTGGTACGCTCGACGTGTGGCTGGGCGAGAAGGTTGTGCCAAGGGGGAATCTCTCTCGGTTCTCCTGCGAGAAGAGCCAGCAGGTCCGGATAACCAAATGGCCTGTGGCCACTTGGGAGCCACCAGGATCATCCTGAGATTCGGGGTGACCAGTGCTCGACTGATCACCTTGCGAATCAGGCTGAACGGGGAAAGGCATAGGCGAAGAGGTTGTCCCACGGGTGTTGAAGAGCGTCCTCTGCAGCTGCCCATGGGTCCGGCACGGCCGAGAAGAACACCTGGAGCTTCCTGTTGTGCCGGGTGGCGACAGATCCACGACTGGTCGCCCCCACAGGTCGAAGAGCCTTTCCGCCACGTCCTGGTGTAGAGACCATTCGGTCCCTATCACCTGATCCCGACGGCTGAGCGTGTCTGCTACTACATTCCTCTTTCCCTGGAATGTAGCGTGCCGACAGCTCTATTGAGTGTGCCTGAGCCCACTCGTGCACCTGCCGAGTCAACTGGTACAACGGGAGAGACACTAGGCCCCCCTGTTTGTTGACGTAAGCCACCACCGTGGTGTTGTCGCACATCAACACCACTGAGTGTCCACCAATCAAGCGGTCCTGAAACTCTTGGAGAGCGAGAAACGCTGCCTTGAGTTCCAGTACATTGATGTGAAGGTGCTTGTCGTTCTCGTCCCACACTCCTGAAGTCAGCAACTCCTCCAGGTGTGCGCCCCATCCCTCGGTCGATGCGTCTGAGAACAGCTGCATGTCCGGGGGGGGAGTGCGGAGAGGCACTCCTCTTAAGAGGTTCCTGTCGTCCCCACCAGCCACCAGGCTAGGTCCTGCCTCACCTCCCGTGTCAGTGACACTTGAAAGCTTGGGGGATCCGTCGCCTGCGACCAACTCTCCTTTAGTCTCCACTGAAGAGACCGCAGGTGAAGACGGCCCGTGAGGGACTAACTTCTCGAGTGACGACAGGTGTCCGATCACGACTTGCCATCGCTGAGCTACCTGTTTTTCCTGCGAGACAGGAACTGTTGGCTGCCTCCCTGAATCTGCTGATCCGCGAGTCTGCGGGGAAGACTCGCCCTGCTACCGTGTCGATCAGCATACCCAGGTACTTCATCCTCTGCTTGGGCTCGAGATCGGACTTCTCGAAGTTCACCACGATCCCCAGATCGTGACAGAACTCGAGCAGTCGATCCTGTCCTGTAGCAACTGCGAGCGGGAGCTCGCCAGGACTAACCAATCGTCGAGATACCCCATCAGACGTATCCCGTGCGAATGGGCCCAAGCAGACAGAGTGAACACTCAAACTCGCGTGAACACCTGTGGGGCGGTTGAGAGACCGAAGCACAGTGCCCTGAACTGGTACACCGTCCCGTCGAGGATGAAGCGAGGTACTTTCTGGAGGACTGATGAATGGGTATTTGGAAATACGCATCCTTCAAGTCCACTGAAAGCATGAAATCGTTCTCCCTGATGGAGTCGAGCACTGAGCGTGCCGTCTCCATCGTGAACCGGGTCTGGCGAACAAACCGGTTTCAGGGGGAGAGAGATCTATCACCGGGCGCCAGCCTCCCGTAGACTTTTCCACCAGGAAGAGTCGACTGTAAAAGCCCGGTGACTGATCCGTGACGATCTCTACAAAGCTCTCTTGCTCAGCATGGTCTTGATCTCCTGTCTCATGCTACGTCCCTTCGATGACCCTGGAACGTACGACTGCTGTTGGACCGGGTTTGGAGGTGAGGGGTGGCCGAGATTCGAAGGGTAATAGATATCCCTCCCGAAGGACATCTACAATCCAGGTCTCGGCGCCGTAGCGCTGCCAAGTTGCCCAATGGCTGGCCAGGCACCCCCCCACTTCCGGCAGCAGGTGAGGGGGAACGCCGTCCCTAGCTTTTCCCCCCTTTTCTTTCTTCGACTTCTTCCCAGAGCCTCCACGGGATGAGGAGGGCTGGGAGGAGGGCTGGTTACGGCTCCCCTTTGCCAGAAGTCGAAGAAGACAGAGTCATTCCCCGGGCTTCGACGCAGTAACCGTCTTAGCCGCCGAGGAAGCGCTAGCCGAGCTCTTAGACTTGGCCGCAGTCCGAGGCTGCCCAGAAAAGCCTTCGAGACTGCCTGGTGAATCCAGACGGTCACTGTCGTCAGTGCGCCGTCTGTCCACCGCAGCGTCCACCATCTCTCCTGGGAAGAGAGCTGGAACTCCGTAAAGGTCCGTTGCGAAGTCCCAACGCCGCTTCACGCCCGGCCGCCCGGGCTGGAAACCCGAGTAAGGACAGCGTCCCTTCGTCGGAGAACCAGGTTGGCCCACAGGTTCACCGTCTGGTGGGCAAGGAAGGAGATGGCTCTTCCCCCAGACTGGCAAACTCTCCTGACGGCCGAGTCATCTTCGGAGAAATTCCCCCGGAGTTGGCTGCGACCTTAGATACTGTGAGGGACCACAGATCTAGCCAGGAGACGGCCTGGAAAGCTGCCATGGCGGTAGATTCCAGGCCGAGTGCCTCTTGCTGCGAGAACCACAGGTTCTCGGACAGGAGCTGTTGCAGAGACACACCCGGAGTCAGCCTAGCTAACTCCGGGTTCACCTGTTTGGGCGGCATCGGGTCTTCAGTTGGCACGTAAAAACCGCCGCTGTCGTAGCAGAGGAGGTGGAAGCAGCTTGCTCGACCTGCCAGACTTGAGCGAACCGTCTTGTCCGGAGACGAAGCGATTCAACCTGGTCCAGCACTGAGTCCGCAAAGCTCCGAACGCGAAACCCACCGTCGGTCTGGGTTCCCTCTTCGGGCCCCAGACGACTCGAGCCGGGACGTGGGCTCGGATGGTGGGAGCGGCGATCCTTCCCCGTCGGTTCGTGCTGACGAATCAGCGCAATAACCTCGGCAAAGTTCCTCTGGATCTCAGGAGTGACTGCATCCTGCGGAGTCGGACCGTCCAGTCCCTCAAACAGGAGCACCTCCCTAGACCCTCCTCCCTCAAGGAGAGGAGCAGCGACAGCCCCCCTCTCGGTCTCCTCCCCAACCACCTGTGCGTACGACCTGGCTGGTCCGAGGACCGAGCCTGGTGCGTACGACGCCGTGGCGGGATCCTGAGGGGCGCACCCCTCACGATCACTCCTCAATACCTCGCCCCTCCCGGTGTAACCCGAGGAGGTTGAAGGTATGGGAGAGGAAGACCTGACGCTCTCTTCCTCGCTCGCTGGTAGCACCAGCGGGCTTGGAGGACTGCAGGGCGATCGCCAAACCCGCGGGTGGCGATCGAGCTGCAGACCTAGTCGAGCCGTCTCGCTGTGGAGAACGGCTGGACCGAGAACAGCGGCCCCGGTCTCGTGTGTCAGAGGAGCTGGTTTGCTGGGTCGCCGTACCCGATCGCTCTCTGTGAGAGCGACGGTCAGGCGACCGGCGAGCTCCCTGTCACGGTGAGATCGGTGCGTATCCTCACGGTGCGTCAGTTTCGCTGGTACCAGCCGTGGCTGGTGCTGGCGAACGGGGGGACCTCTTCCCAGCCTCAGCCCGTGGCCGGTCATGGACCGTCACGTCCGCTCGGGTAGCCAGCTGCTCGCCGCGAGAGCGAGAGCTGGCCTGGTGAGAGTCGCGTGAGCGGCTGTCACCAGTCTTCCTCTCCGTGCCGTGAACCTGACGCTGAGCGGACTCAGAGGTCTGGTTCCTGGCTGCACGGTCGCTGGTAGGCGACCGTACACTCGGTACCTCTCGCGAACGAGCGGCCGAGCCGGACCCTGCTGTTGTGGCCGAACCACTGACAGCAGGTGAGGAAGTGCCGGTGTTAGCCGGCACCCCTCTGGTCCCCGTAGTCTTCTTCCTTGCGGGAGAAGAGACGGGTCCTGCTCCCGAAGGAGCAGGGCGACCAGCGGGGAAGAAAACCCCCCCGTCTCACCAGAGCGAGACGGGCCCTTAGAAGTTCCGAAGGAGGGGACTTCTTAGGGGGGGGGAGGCGACCTTCTTCTTCTTTCGGCGGGGGAGCCTTAGAAGAAGAAAGGGGAAGAGGCGGCAGACGACGACGACGACGAAGAAGACGATGAAGACGACGACGACACCTTCCTCCTCTTCTTCTTCTTCCTCGTCAACCTCCTCAGGACCGACGTCAGATCTGTCATCCAGGACGGAGCCGGGGCTGCTGTTGCCGAAGCAACAGGGCCCGGACGTACCTGTCCGAACAGACCAGCATCGGGAGCAGCGGCGCCAGGAACAGGAACAACATCAGCAGGTGCGAGCATCACAGGAACGGCAGACGAGACAGCAGGAGCAGGTACAGGGACAGCAGCGGTGGTCACGGCAGGTACGGCAGACTGTGTGGGCGGTACAGATGGGCGAACCAGCGGCACAGACGTCCTAGGTACCGGTGGGAGGTCCAGGGGCGAGCTCTTCGGGCACATGAAGTCCGGTCGCAGGCAGCACGGCAAACCCAGGTGGCGGCATCACTACTCCCCCGAGTTACGGCGACTGGCCCCTGCACCGATGTAGTGGGTGTTTACAGAGACCGCGTGCTGGGTGTACACCAGGTGAGGAGGTGAAGCATAGCCGGGGGTTGTAAGGGTCGTGGTGGTGGTCGTGACCGTTGCATGGGTGACCGCCACGGAGCCAGCGAGATGATAGAGCAGCCCCTGGACACTCGGCACGCCCTGCAGCCCCAACGATGCCCACACCTGTCCGAGGTCATCCTTCGCGGCAACCGCACCTGAGGAGGGCAAAAGTCGGGTGATTAGAAGGATCCTCTACCGCTCGCGCGAACGACGAACGGATAGAGGACCCAGAGTACAACTCTACGTCAGGGTATCTAGCGCCCCTCCTCCACACTCGACACGTCAGGAGATGAGAAGGACCTAGACACCCCCCCCGAAGGGGAAGGCGCGAGACGTGGAATGTTGAGCGGGGCGGCAGGAAAGAAGACGAAGTGTCCGTCACCAAAGGAGTCGCGGGAGAGCTTTCCGACGACTCCTTTGCAGGCCTTCGCTTCTTCCTGCCCTCATACAAAGTCCACTGCGCCTCCGACCAATCATTACATACATCACAGGGCTCGGCTCGGGTGCATTCGCGCCCCCGACACCGAGCACACAAAATATGAGGGTCAATCTCCGGGAACGATCGGAACTTTCCCGCATTTGCGCCCTTCGATACCCGGCAAAAGTCCTCCTGGGGGTAGCGAGGCGAGGAGATTCCATCATAAATAGATAATTGATTGAAGCAATTAATATGAGAATGATTGTACTTACAATAACTCTTTCATACACAATTACAACCAAATACTCAGAAAGCAAACGACGAGAAGCGGGCAGAGAGCGTCGAACACACACGTCCATCCACTGCGAGGCCGAAAGCAAAAGTGGTTTGTTTACCTCCCAGTCGCGCGCGCGCGCGCCTGTCGGACAAGCAGTTAACTACCGAACCCCTTGTTCGAAAGCTTACGACCTATCCAGCTGCCGCTAGTACCTTCCTATTGTAAAAGGACCGAAGGTTTGTATGCCGTGTCGGAACAAATTCTGTTTCCAGGTAGTTTCCATTGCCAAAATCTTCGAATCTACATCAGAAATAACTTCACTAATTACCGGTTGTACAGGGGGCAAAGCATAAATTAATTCGGAATCGGAGTCGTACGATACCGAAACCGAAGAGCCAGAATCATGAGCGCCCAAGTCAAAGAATTCGTTAGATACAGTTCTAGCAATCGATTTCTTTTTCTCCTTAACCGATCTTTTACGCTGCAAGATTGTTTGGCGTTTCATATAAGCAGTCATATCCTCGTCAGACCAGGGCTTACATACGTTCACAACGAGAAGTCAGTCACAAAACCTGTCCACGACAAGAGTTACAAATGTCATGGGGTTCATACTCCCTGCTACTCATCCTTGTCCCACAAACCGGGCAGTTCCTGATGTTGCTGGCAGAAGGAAGCATCGTAATTTCTTGGTAATCCATTGTAGAATTGGACAGGTCAGTAGTTCCGGGTCGCGCAAAAGTTCGTAATTTAAGATAAGAACCACAACAGAAATCAAAGTAAATTCACTATTTCGTGATGTAATGCGTGAGTGGTAATTCATATAAAGTCTCCATTTAACAAATATGAAAGCTTTAAGGCACAAAAATGTTTAAGGAAATTTTATAAAGAGCGGCCGTGATGTAAACAACACGGCGCGCTGTTAACACTGATTTGAGGGAAGGTTTTCGTATCTGTCAACGACAGTGTTGCCAACTGGCGGACAGAATAGGAGGTAACAAGGTTGCCAATGTGGTAAATTTTGGTGCGGTTTTTGGGGATTTAGGGCTAGATAAATTATATTAAGGTAATGTTTATTAATACAAACAGGTTAGTAGGAGGGGTTCCCCTCGCACGGGGGGGAACAAGTCTCCCCCAAACGAACGGAAGACCCCGAGTACAATTGGATGTCGGGGTATCTCGCCCCCTCCTCTCCGCTCGATGGATCGGGTGAAGAGAAGGAACGAGAAACCACCCCCGAAGGGGAAGGAGCCATACGCGAGAGCTGGGATGGCGGCAGGAAGGAAGACAACATGTCTGTGACCAAGGGCATCGCCGGAGAACCCTCCGAAAGACTCCCTGGCAGGCTTACGTCACTTTCTCCCACCCTCATAGAGCACCCACTGCTCCTCCGACCAATTATTACACACAACGCAGGGCTCAGCCCAAGAGCATTCACGCCCTCTGCACCGGACACATAATTCATGAGGATCAACCTCTGGAAAAGAGCGGAAGGCCCCACACTTACGGCCCCCTCCACACCAGGGCAAACTCTGCAGCTGATGGGGGGGGGGGGGGGGTGTGGGGGGGACGTCTCCAGCTCACGAGAATGTGTAATAATGAAAAAATAATACAATACAAAGCACACGTACTTACAGTATTTTATCAAACACACACAAAGCAAACCAAGTTTGAAGATATAAAGCGTACGATGAAAGCGGGCAGAGAGCGAACAACACGTCTGTCTCCGTCGGCGGCCGAAAGCAAAGTGGTTCTTCACCTCCCAGTCACGCGTGCACGCACTGTCGGACAATCAGTTAACTACCGAACTCCCTTGTTCGAAGCTTACGACCGTTCCAGCTGCCGCTAGTTACCTTCCTATTGTAAAGGACCGATGGTTTGTATTCGTATCGGAACAAATGTTTAACAGCTTTTAAGAAGCCCATGAAAATCAACATCATTATTTAAAATCTCCTTTATGGAACACAAATGCTTTTGTTGCCTTCTTGTCTACACACTAGGACAGTCTTACAGAATTACAACTCACATTCAAGGTGGTTCACCATCCTGAAGAATATCCTCAGTCTAGTCAACATAGTCTCAAGCCCCTGATTTTTCTGGCATGATGAAAACCAAAACCATAAAATCTGATAAAATTTAAGTTCTCAGAGAATTTCATATATACATATTTTACCCCTTTTTTTTTTCAATCTATGACCAGGAAGGCAATTTCATATCAGTAAACAGAAATTGAAGTGATCCATACTATCCAATTTCATTGTATATTTGACTTCCTTACCTGCCAATTTGTTACCTCTGGTACCAACCTGGGCTAGCACCCAACCAAACTGGATCAAATTGTAATGGGATATTAGCCGAGGGAGAAACCACTGGATTTTCTGAAGAGGCCCAGTTGGAAGACAAGAGGTAATTACCAAATGGTTGTAATGGCACTAATGAATTTGACTAGACAGCTTGGCTACATAAAGTTCATCATCATACACAACTGCAGTAACAATCCCACCTTGGGTCTTTCAATCACATACCCTAACCTCACTTAACTACAAGCTTACACTTACCAATAATCTAATGGACCACAAGCTAACCTACCTAGCTTACTTACAAACAAAATGATATTGTTAAGATACAATAAAGTTTGTTCATACTTACCTGGCAGATATATATATAGCTGTATTCTCTGAAGTCCGACAGAATTTCTAAAAACTTACGACACACGTAGTGGGAGTAGGGTGGTTAGTACCTATTCCCGCCGCTGGGAGGCGGGTGTCAGGAACCTTCCCATTTTCTATCAGATTTCTATCTCCACTGTCTCCTGAGGGGAGGTGGGTGGGTACTAAAAATGATATTGTTATAATACAATAAAGTTTCATACATACTTACCTGGCAGATATATACATAGCTAAGACTCCGTCGTCCCCGACAGAAATTCAAATTTCGCGGCACACGCTGCAGGTAGGTCAGGTGATCTACCGTCCTGCCCTGGGTGGCAGGATTAGGAACCATTCCTGTTTTCTATTCATATTTTTTCTCTTCCACCTGTCTCCTGCGGGGAGGCTGGGTGGGCCATTAATCGTATATATCTGCCAGGTAAGTATGTATGAAACATTTTATTGTATTATAACAACTATCATTTTTTCATACAATCAACTTACCTGTCAGATTTATATACATAGCTGATTGACACCCTTTGGTGGAGGGTAAGAGACAGCTAACATGGAATAGATTTAAAGAGTTCCTGGATTAACTTCCCTCCTTAAGAAATAGATATATACTCTTTCTATCG
>NC_061095.1:16123130-16145779 GCF_015104395.2 Macrobrachium nipponense | reverse complement strand
AGTATCGCCTTGAGTCTCTGCATTTATTCTTTCCTGATCGTGTCCTTCATCTCTTGGTGTTTTAAATCCCCTCCTTCCATTATTCCCAGGTATTTGTATCCTGTCTCATCTATGTGTTTGATGTTGCTCCCATCTGGTAGCTTTATCCCTTCAGTTCTCGTTACTTTGCCTTTTTGTATGTTGACTAAGACGCATTTTTCTATTCCAAACTCCATCCTGATGTCCCCAGATACAATCCTTACAGTCTGGATTAGGGTATCTATTTCCTTGATGCTCTTACCATACAGCTTGATGTCGTCCATGAACATCAGATGGTTGATTTTGTTGCCTCTTTTCTTGAGTTGGTACCCGGCATCCATCTTGTGTAGTACTTTTGTCATGGGAATCATGGCTACTACGAAGAGTAGTGGGGACAGTGAGTCGCCCTGGAAGATCCCTCTCCTGATATTAACCTCTGCTAGTCTTATTCCAGAGCTTGTAAGTATTGTATTCTAGTTGCGCATTGTATTTTTGAGGAAGCTGATGGTGTTTTCCTCTGCCCCATATATTTTCAGGCATTCTATTAGCTATGTGTGTGGTATCATGTCGAAGGCTTTCTTATAGTCTATCCATGCCATGCTTAGGTTGGTTTTCCTTCTCCTACTGTTCTTCATTACCATTTTGTCTATCAGGAGCTGGTCTTTTGTGCCCCTACACTTCCTTCTGCAGCCTTTCTGTTGGTGGGGGATGGTGTTTGTCTCCTCTAGGTAATTGTATCACTGATGATACCTGTTAGTAACTTCCACATTATTGGTAGGCAGGTGATAGGCCTGTAGTTAGTGGCTATATTTCCCTTACTCTTGTCTTTTTGTACTAAGGATGTTCTTCCTGTGGTCATTTATTTGGGTGCATGGTGATTTGAGATACAATTATTATTATTATTATTATTATTATTGAAGGATGTAATTTTATGTGAGTGTACGTAAAAACAAATTTTAGTATAAAATTTAGATAATCAAACGTAGAGGATACCCATTTAAGTTTTTATTCTTACCTTTTGAATCATATATTGTGTCGTGCCTCGATCATAATAAATTTTTATTTCATATTTTATGTTCTGCCTTTATGTACATGGCCAGGTACCACAGAGGAAGAAATTACGATGGATAAAGGTGTAGCTTCAGTTGGAACAGCAAAAATTGGTTATCCGTTGACTAACGTCAAGCATTTTGCTGACACGCAAGAATTTTTATCTGTCTGTGATATGGATACAGACTTACAACAGTCTTTTGAGGTAAGTATGACTATCCATGTAAATTGACCATATTCTTCTTCGTTTGTGGGAAATGCAAATAGGAATTCAGGATATCCTGAAATATTTGCGTATATGGGAGTATTTTTTAAGCTGCATAAAAGTCCCTCCTTCAAGTATACGAATGCTGGACTTTGTAGAGCACTAGCATCAGCATTCTGTAGAAGTGCCACTTTGTGTAAAATCATAGTAACAAAGGTCCGCTTATTATCTTTATTGTGAAAATTGGAATGATTTTTGTGGCAATATTTTTTTTTTTTTTGTGATGGCCATAAGTAAGGGAAGGCTGTTACATGACTGTAAGGAACAGACATGCAGTTCATGTATCAACTTTTTGACAAGTTTGCTATTTTATCGTCATTTGTTATTTACTTGCTGTTGTTCTTCTACTATTCTTTTTCATTTATCATTTGTGTATTTTTAATAGTAAATAACTCGAGAAAATTTTCTTCGGTAGCGTAACAAAAGCACCTACTTTTATATGCTTTTAAAGCTTAAATCTTTAATTGTATGAAAGGGATACTACAAACAATTAAAATGATTTAAATTAATTGAATAATAATTATTTTTACAAAGAAATAATAACTTTCCTGGTTTCTGTGTTTAGCCTTTAGCCTAGATTCCTTCAGAAATTTGCAACTTATGTATTGCTGTACCAAATCTTAAAGGTCACTTAGGATGTGAATATTGCATCTCTAGATACTTGAGCTACTTTGAACTCCTATGCATAAACATGTACACAGAGCTAGAAAATAACAATAAATTGCACACTGAAGTCTAACCTGAAGAGTGTATGTAGGTAGTTAAGCTAGGCTTAGTGTTTTGATGGCGGAGCATCGAAGCTGGTTGTTGGTGATTTTGGAGCAGACACTTCACCTTTAATGTTTGGCTTACATTTATTTTAAGAAAAGTATCATTGCAAGATACAGTAAGTTTCTGTGTGAATGGTTTAAAGTACAGTCTTTTATTTTTTTGTACCTTTAAGCAGTATCTGTGTTCACAGTACTTTTTCCTTTTTATTTGGATATATTTATTTAAAGATTTGATAACATGTTTATTACATTTTTTAGGTAGTTTCTTAATGTCTCAACACTACACTTGTCTTTCAAGAGAGGGAGACATACTGAATGAGAACAGTAGTTGTTCCGATACGTAATACAAACCATCGGTCCTTTAACAATAGGAAGTAGCTAGCGGCAGCTGGAACGGTCGTAAGCTTCAAACAAGGGGAGAACGGTAGTTAACTGCTTGTCCGACAGAACAAACCACTTTTGCTTTCGGCCGCGGGTGTGAAGGACGTGTTCGTCATCGCTCTCTGCCCGCTTCATCGTCGTATGCTTTGTTTATATTGTGTTTTCTACCAATGGTTTGTTTGACTTGAAAATGAAACTGTAAGTACACTGTTTTCATTTTCATTACTTAATTATGAACCAACATGGAGCTATCGCCGTAGATGCGGCAATTTCCTCTCTTTTCATAAATTGAACCCTTGAATTATGTCTCGGTGCCGAGGGCGGGGCGCTCGCGCCGAGTCATGTATATTGGGCGAAAGTGTGTAATTGAAAAATGTAAGTACTCTTTTCATTATTTTTGCCCTGTGCGTTCGTTGCCGAGAGCGTGATTGCGCTCGGCACGAGCCTCTTATTTTGTATGATAGAATGCAATGAAAGTGGATTCGCAATTGCAGTATTCTTTTCATTTTCATTTATTTATTTGCATCAATTTTAATTTGGATCAATTTTCGCTCTTACCCGGGAATTGATCCTTACGATTATTTTCTGTGAAAGTGAAATTGCAAGTGCAGTATTCTGTTTCATTTTCATATATATTTTATGATAGCATCATATTATTATGGATCAAGTTTCCGCTCTTACCCGGGAATTGATCTTTTCCCCTTTAAATGCAGTATTCTGTTTCTTTTTCATATTACTTTTCACTGCTGTGCGGGGGTAGGGGAAGCGAAGGTCTGCCAGGAAGTCGTCGGAAAGCTCTCCCGCGA
Organism: Macrobrachium nipponense; assembly: GCF_015104395.2. Lineage (NCBI taxonomy): Eukaryota > Metazoa > Arthropoda > Malacostraca > Decapoda > Palaemonidae > Macrobrachium > Macrobrachium nipponense. Next base: position 16,142,489 of record NC_061095.1, on the reverse strand, counting down.
CTCCCTTGGTATCCGATTCTTCGTCTTCTTTCCTGCCCCCAGCTCAGCTTCCTCGTTGTATTTTGTATTTGGGGTTTTCCTTGCGTTCGGGGTGGGGCATGTCTTCCCCCCGTGCGTGAGGGAACCCCTCTTACTGATCTATCTGTGCTACCGCAGGTGCTACATCCGTGGGAGACGACCTTGGACAGGTATGGACCACCGCGGCGGCAGGGCGTGCCTAGCATCCACGGGCTGCTGCAGCGTCTAGCGAGGTCTGGGGCGGTCTCCACTACTACCTCCACGGCCGCTTATGCTGCTCCCCCCCCGCCTGGTCTACACTCCCCATGCTGTGTCGGTGACGCCGTCTGCCGCTACTAGGGCCGGTCGCTGCCGTACCGAGGGGGGGTATGCCGCCGCCGCCTGTGTTCTTCGTGTTGCCTGCCCAGACTTCCGTTGTTCCAGCAGCTCGCCCCTGGACCGGCCACCAGTACCCAGGTTCCCGCTGGCTGCCGATGATTCTGCGAGGCGATGGCTTGGCCTGCCGTACCTGCCGCTGATGTGGTTCCCGCTGCTGGCTTGGCTGTCCCTTCTGGGTCTACCGCTGCCGCTGTTCCTGCGCTCCTGAGCTGGTTGCTGTACCTGTCGCTCCTCGTTCCTGCGCCTGTCCATGCTGGTCCTGCCCACGGTGTATCTTCCCCAGTCCCAGGTCCTTCCGGACAGGTGCAGTCGGGCCGTGTTGCTTCGGCAATAGCCCCGGCTCCGGCCTGGATGGAGGACCTGACGACTGTCCTGCGTGAGCAGACGAGGAAGAGAAGAAGAAGAGGAAGGTGTCATCTTCGTCTTCATCGTCTGCTGCTGCCTCTTCCCCTTCGACTTCTAAGGCCCATAAGAAGTCTCCTTCGGGAACTTCTAAGGGTCCGTCCCACCCCGGTGGGACGGGGGGTCCTTCTGCTGGTCCTCCTGCTCCTTCGGGAGCAGGGCCCGTCTCCCCTTCCGTAAGGAAGAGATAGACGGGGACCAGAGGAGTACCAGTTAGCGCTGGTACTTCCTCGCCTGGTGCTAGCGGCGATGCCGCTACGCCAGGTTCCGGCTCGGTCTTTCGTTCGCGAGATATCCCGAGAGATCCCGAGTGTACGCTCTCCCTCGGGAGACCGTGCAGCCAAAGTTTCGGCGCCAGAGTTCGCTCGGCGCCAAGACCGCGGCACGGAGCAGAAAGCTGGTGAGAGCCGCTCAGGTGACTCTCGCCAGACCAGCGGCCGCTCTCGCAGCGACCACCTGGTAACCCGGGTTTCCCCCCTAAGAAGGCTCCTTCGGGAACTTCTAAGGGCTCGTTCCACTCCCATGGGACGGGGGGGTTCTTCTGCCGGTCCGCCTGCTCTTTTGGGAACAGGGCCCGTCTCCCCTTCCGCAAGGAAGAAGACGGGGACCAGAGGCGTACCGACTACCACCGGTATTTCCTCGCCTGGTGTTTGCGGCGCTGCCGCTACGCCAGGTTCCGGCTCGGTCTCTTGTTCGCGAGAAGTTCCGAGTATACGATCTCCCGCGGGAGAGCGTATAGCCAAATTTTGGCGCCAGAGTTCGCTCGGCGCCAGGACCGTGGCACGGAGCAGAAGCTGGTGAGAGCTGCTCAGGTTACTCTCGCCAGGCCAGCGGCCGCTCTCGCAGCGACCAGCTGGTAACCCTGGTAAACGTGACTGTCTCTGACCAGCCACGGGCTGAGGCTGGGAAAAGGTTCCCCCCTCTCGATCGTTGGTGCCAGCCTCGGCTGGTACCAGCGGTATGACGCGCCGCGAGGACACGCACCGGTCTCACCGCGACAGTGGTCTCTGCAGGTCTCCTGACCGCCGCCCCCACAGGGACCGGGCGGATAGGGGGACCAGCAGCACTCCTCTGCACACGAGATCGGGGCCGCTGTTCTCGGTCCAGCAGTTTCCCTGGGAAACGGCTCGACTAGGCCTGCAAGTTGGCGATCGCCTGCAGCCCTCCAAGCCCGCTGGTTCTGCCAGCGAGCGAAAGAGGAGCGTGTCATGTCTTCCTCTCCCGTGCCTGCAACTTCCTCGGTTTGCACCAGGAAGAGCGAGGCACAGCGGGGTGATCGTGAGGGGCATGCCCCGCACGATCCCGTCACGACGCCGTAAGTACCAGGTACGATCTTCGGACCGACCAGGACGTACGCGCAAGTGGCAGGAGGAATCCAAGAGGTATCTATCGCAGTTCCTCTTCCTTAAGGGGGAGGTTCTCGGAATGCTCTTGTTCGAGGGGCTTGACGGTCCTACTCTGCAAGATGCTATGACTTCCGAGATCCAGAGGAATTTTGTCGAGGTTATGGCGCTGACTGGCGCTGATTCGTCAGCGCAACAACCTCGGGGAAGGATCGCCACTCCCACCAGCAGAGCCCACGTCTTGGCTCGAGTTGTTTTGGGGCCCGAGAGGGAATCCAAACCGACGGTGGGCCTGCCGCGATCAGAGCTTGCCGATTCTGTCTTGAACCAGAGTCTCTCGTCTCCGGATAAGAAGGCTCTCTCAGATCTGGCCAGTCGAACAAGCTACTTCCACCTCCTCTACTGCGACAGCGGCGTTTCTACGTGTCTTCGGACACCGTTTTTAGATACCCCTCCGGTCCTCCTGAGAGGTTTCGACCTCGATGAGGACTGGAATGAGTCAGAGGACGGTATCGGCTCTCTCCTGTCAGGTGTCGATCAGCCCCACCCAGACGAAGTTCACAGTGGCGGCAGACCCTTACCTACAGGGCGAGTTCGTAACCCTCCTTGGGAAAACGTTTTCTCCTGACGATACGTTTTCGGCGATGGCTGCTCCTACTCTTCTCCAACTGCTAGTTCCACTGGGAAGGCGAGCGAGTATCCAATTCCTCCCCCATTCCCTCTCTCCTTATGGCTACGAGGGAAAGGGGAGGGATCCTACAGAGATTTCTCTGTAGGATCCCACGTTGGGGACTGCGCTACCGGGGGGACCTTCGGGTCCTAACTGACGTAAGCCCCGGTCGTTGAGGAGGGATCCTGTCCCATTCTCGATTTCTACGGGAATCGAGAGGACCACCAGCCGATATCGTTTGACGAATTCGGTGGGGGTTTCGCAGAGTGCTTAGAATTCTACGGAATTTCTAGCGCATTCAGTGTTCGAGTTTTTTACGATCTCCAAACACTTAGGCGAGACCACGGTCCAAAGTGAGCGAGACGAGAATCCCCGATAATTGTTACACGATAATCGGGAACCTCGCCTATGCTCGAATTCCTGGAATTTCTAGCATTGGGAAGAAGACTGCTGCTGAAAGAAGACTGTTAATAAACATTACCTTAATATAATTTATCTAGCCCTAAATCCCCAAAAACCGCACCAAAATTTACCACATTGGCAACCCTGTTACCTCCTATTCTGTCCACCAGTTGGCAACATTGTCGTTGACAGATACGAAAACCTTCCCTCAAATCAGTTGTTAACGAGCGCCCGTGTTGTTTACATCACGGCCGCTCTTTATAAATTTCCTTAAACATTTTTGTGCCTTTAAAGCTTTCATTATTTGTTAAATGAGACTTTATATGAATTACCACTCACGCATTACATCACGAAATAGTGAATTTACTTTGATTTCTGTTGTGGTTCTTATCTTAAATTACGAACTTTTGCGCGACCCGGAACTACTGACCTGTCCAATTCTACAATGGATTACCAAGAAATTACGATGCTTCCTTCTGCCAGCAACATCAGGAACTGCCCGGTTTGTGGGACAAGGATGAGTAGCAGGGAGTATGAACCCCATGACATTTGTAACTCTTGTCGTGGACAGGTTTGTGACTTGACTTCTCGTTGTGACGTATGTAAGCCCTGGTCTGACGAGGATATGACTGCTTATATGAAACGCCAAACAATCTTGCAGCGTAAAAGATCGGTTAAGGAGAAAAAGAAATCGATTGCTAGAACTGTATCTAACGAATTCTTTGACTTGGGCGCTCATGATTCTGGCTCTTCTTTGTTCGGTATCGTACGACTCCGATTCCGAATTAATTGATGCTTTGCCCCCTGTACAACCGGTAATTAGTGAAGTTATTTCTGATGTAGATTCGAAGATTTTGGCAATGGAAACTACCTGGAAACAGAATTTTAAGAAATTACAGCTTAGTCTAGATAGAGATATTTCAGCTAAGTTTTAACAATCTGTCAGAGAAATTTCAAGAAGCCTTTACTAGAATGTCTAACACACTTTTAGATTCATTTTCAGCTCCTCGTCAGGTACCTGTCGACAGCCATGGGTAACGGTGCGACAGATACCCCGGCTTGTGAACCCCGTCGTGGCGAAGCCTAGGGGGGATCCGGTCCGGGCAGGTGCCTAACGAATCTTTACCCAACGTGTCCCCTGTTAGTCCCGTAACAGTGCCAAAGGGCGCTTATTTAGGAGAAGGGGGGAGGGATATTAGTGTCAGACCTAAGATAGCTAGTCGTCAGGATTTTACTTCAGGGGAAGTTTCTAAGTTAGGATCTGACGATGATGATGATGACGCGGATTCGTGTGATATTGATGTTTCCTCGAATGGATGTCATGATGTAGAATTCAAGAAACTTTTGATTTAATTTTGAGTTTTCTTCCTCAGGCGAGGCCTAAAGAGCAGAAGCAGCCTCCGCCTCGTTGTATTACAGAAGGGATTTTTCTTGACGGTCCTTCCCGGTCACGGGAATTTTTACGTTTTCCCTTTGCCCAGAGGTTCGCGAGAGTGAGGGCGGACGTTGCCGCTAAACTTTCGAAGGTGATCGGGGAAGGGAAGAGGAAGCTCTCTTCTCTTCTACGACACCGGAGAGGAGTTTACGCCAGGTTGGCGGATGATTCTTCATTCTCTCGACCCCCCAAGCCAAATCCTGATTTTGTCCGACTTTCAAGTCAACCCTTGCCTTCTAAGGACTTCGGTCTCTGTCTCAATTGAAGATTTTTATTGCTATGGAGTCTGTTATGAGCTCCTTACAAGAGCTCAATCCTTCAATATGTGGTCCTTGGAGGGCTTTTAATGTATATCAAGGACTCCGGGTTTGTTCCTCCTGATGCTCCTCTTTTTCGAGAAAATTCTGCTCATCCATTTCAATCGTTTCTGTACATCAGAACGAGCTTTGCTGCTTCAATGCAGGTCTTTCTTGTTTCTCTAAGGCGTAACCTGTATTTGTCGCAGTTACCCTCCTCTGTATCGGAGATTCAGAGAACCCGTCTGTTGTCCTCTTCTCCTTTTGGCGATTTCCTTTTCGATATTTCTGTGCTTTCTGAGGTTTTGAAGGAACATCAAGGTGATGCCTCTTCCCAAGATCACTGGGCCTTATCAAGAGCTTTTTCCTCTGGTCTTCCTCCCGTTCCTTCAAGGAGTAAGCGTAAGTTTAGGACCAGATCTGTACCTTCTGCTCCAGCCCAACAGCATCCTTCTGGCTCTTTTTTCCAGAGTACATCTCAGGTTGCTGGTACCTCTTCTCATCCTCTGGTGCTCACCCTTTGAAACGCGGGAGAGGTTCTTGGCGTGGCTCTAAGGGCAGAGAAAGAGCTCAACCTCCAGGAGGACCTTCTTCTTCTTCTTCTTCCTTGTCTCTGCGTAAGAATTTTCGGAAGTAGGAGTCATCACCTCCCCTGGAGACCGCAGTAGGAGCTTGTCTCTCCCGCCATTGGTCAGCTTGGCAGGGGAGAGCGGTGGATGCTTGGGTGGTGGAGGTCCTGAAGGAAGGTTACGAGATCCCTTTTGTTTCCAGACCTCCACTTTCCAATCGTCCTCTCGAGTTCAGCAGTTATTCCCCTCACTCAATCAGGGGTCAAGCCTCGGAGAAGGAGCTTTCGGCCCTCTTGGAGAAGGATGCCATAGAGCGAGCTCCTCCTTCTCCCGGGTTTTACTCTCGGATGTTTGTAGTTCTAAAAGGCCTTGGGGTGCCTGGCGCCCCATCATAGATCTTTCGGTTTTGAACAAGTTCATTCTAAAGTCCAAGTTCAGGATTGCGGAGACGGTCCAGGCTGTTCTTTCATCCGTCAGGAGGGGGGGGGGACTGGATGATTTCCATCGATCTGCAGGATGCTTATCTGCAAATCCCCATCCATCCAAGAAGCAGACCTTACCTTCGGTTTTTCACGGACTCGGGAGTTTTTCCAGTTCAAGACCCTTTGTTTCGGCCTCACCACTGCTCCACATATGGTCTTTTCTCGGTGGGGATGGCGCCCTGTTTTCAGCTCTTCTGCAGCAGTTAAATGTAAGGATGCTTCGGTATCTGGACGATTGGCTAGTCCAGGCCGAATCTCTAGAGAAATGTCTCCGGTCGAGGGGAGATAGTTCTGTCTCTTTGTGTCGAGTTGGGCACATTCGTGTCAACTTCGACAAGTCCAATCTAATCCCTTGCCAGATCATGACTTATCTGGGGATTGTTTTGAATTCCCAGATTTTGAGGGCTTCTCCCGCTCAGAAACGGATAGACAAGCTTCTGATTCTGATCGAAGAATTTTTGTCCTCCGTAACGCAGCCAGTTTCTCTTTGGAGGTCTCTCCTGGGCCATTTGTCATCCCTCATCCAACTGGTTCCCGGGGAGGTCGTCTCAGAATGATGGTCCTTCAGTCGACACTTCGCCAGTCATGGGATTTCGTGTCCGAGGACACGATAGTCGCCTCTTCTCCACAATGTCGGAAGGATCTCCGTTGGTGGATGCAAGTTCACCGCCTCAAGTCATGGACATCTCTTCTTTCGGTTCCTCCGGACCTAATGTTTTGGTCAGACGCCTCGGATCAGGGTTGGGGCGCACACCTGGGCTCCGAAGCCGCTTCGGGCCTTTGGTTAGAGGAGGAGAGGATCATGTCAATAAATTGAGGGAACTGAGGGCAGTGTACCTAGGCCTTCTTTTATTTCAGGAACAACTGTTGGAGTCGGTTGTCGCGGGATCTTTGTCGACAACACCACAGAGTCTCGTACTTGAGAAACCCAAGGCGGCACACAGTCGGATCTTCTCACTCAAGAAGCCCGATCAATCCTGTGTTGGGCAGAAGACAGGGGGATTACGTTGGTCCCTCAGTTTATCCTGGGCCATCACAACGTCTTAGCAAAACGCCTTGTCGAGACCAACGAAGTTCAAGGGTCGAGTGGACACTTTGCCAGGAAGTCTTCGACAGCCTCAGGAAGAAATGGCCTGTCACAGTCGATCTGTTTGCCACCCCACTGAATTTTCGGTGCCAGATATTCTTCGCCCCTTACCAGACTCCTCAGAGTGCCGGGACAGACTCTCTTTTGCAGGACTGGTAGGGACTTCAAGCCTATGCTTTTCCTCCGTTCTCTCTGGTGAGGTCAGTCCTCAACAAAGTGAGGGCAACCAAGCGTCTGGATCTACACCTGAAAAATCACCCCTTCGGCCACAGAAGGAGTGGTTTCCCGACCTTCTGGAAGCACTGGTGGAACCCCATTCCCCATTCGCCTGCCAGAGAGACCAGATCTTCTCAAACAACCCCATTTTCATCGGTTCCATCAGAGGCTCCACATGCTTCATCTTCATGCCTGGAGACTGTCAGGAGGTTCTCCAAGCACGAAGGGTTCTCCTCCAGAGTGGCGCGAACAGTTGGCTCTTGCCAGACGGCAATCAACCAGAGTAAAGTTATCAGGCTAAATGGTCGTTTTACAGACGTTGGTGTAAGTCTCAAGGACATTCAATTTCTAGACCTTCCTTAACCGAAAGTTAAGCGAAGTTTTTAGTTCGATTTAACATCATGACATGGGCCCTGTCACCTTCGTGCATTAAGGGTTATAGGTCTATGCTTTCCTATGTTTGAAGGCAAGGCTCCCTGAGATCTCTTCATCTTATGTCATTAGAGATTTACTTCGATCTTTTTCCCTATCTCGACCCAGGCCGCAGTGTTCGCCTCCGACATGGGACGTTAACAAAGTCCTTCAAGCCTTAAGGTTCCCTCCATTTGAGCCTCTGAATTCTGCCAAATTTAGGGACCTCTCTTCTAAGACACTTCCTTGTCTCACTGGCTACAGCAAGAGGGTGGGTGAACTGCAAGCGCGCACTTTTCTGGTTGCCAGATCTGGACAGACATGATTTTGTCATACCTTCCTGAATTTGTCGCAAAGACTGAATCGTCTGATAATCCCATTCCCATGGTCTTTCGTACTGAAGTCGCTGGTCGACTTTGTTGGTAATTTAAATGAGGAATTAGTTCTTTGCCCTGTTAGGGCGCTCTCATGTTATTTTACGCCGCACGAAGGACATTCAGGGTCGTCCCCGTCATCTGTTTGTTTCACCCCGAAATGTCAAGAGACCTATTTCAAAGAATGGTGTATCTTTCCTTTTTCTTTTTTTTGCCAGAGATCTGATTGTTAAAACTGGTGGTTTCGGCTGCTGGGGAAGACCAGACGCCTAGAGCACACAGTATTAGAGCAGTTGCTACATCATAGCTTTTATGAAGAACGTCTCAGTCGCCAAGGTGCTTGAGGCGGCGACTTGGCGTTCTAATTCTGTTTTTGCCTCTTTTTACTTGAGGGATATTTCTAGTTCTAGGCGACCTTCGTTCTTTGGGCCCGTTGGTGATGGCAGGACAGGTCGTCAGACAGGAGAATTAGGTAGTCTTCCTGTTTTACTTTTGGTTGCTACCTGTATATTATTCATTAAATTTTGTTTTGTTGTATATATTTTTTGTTTTTGTATTATAACCCATGGCAGTTTTTGACGTAGTTATAATGGGAATTAGGCAGTTTGGTATTTAGGTGTTGTTGATGACAAGGACTTACTGCTTGGCAACTCATGCTGCTTCCATTGTCAGTGTGAAATGGTTCCAGCCACTGGGTTGTCGGCACTGGCGACTACGCTTCTCCCAGAGTCGATGCTGACCTAGGACTAGCCACTGGTTCGCTTGTCCTGACGACTCCTGCTTCTTTTCCACTGTCCTGGACACCCTGCTTCTTCCACTGTCCTGACAGAATTAGTCGATGGATCGTCTGCTGTCATCTGGTGACTCGCTCACCATCTACTTTTTGTCTCACCTGTTTTCTCGGAGTCAGACACTCGTGTGAGATCAGGCGACATTTAGTAGTAGCCCTGAGTTTCTTGTTGACGAAGTCGGTTGCGTTGATACACCCCCGATGATCGTGTAACATGAGACCAGGTTGGACTGTCAGGCATTCGTCCTTCGGGACTGTAATCGCCTTTTTGCTCCGCGCTCCTTTCTCTTGGCACCAGAAAAGCTCGATTAGGAGTTGCTCATGAGCAGATTCGTTGCTGGCTGACTTCGGGTTGCGTTGATACACCCCCCAAGGTTTTGCTTAGCTTTGAATCGCCCAGACAGTCCAGACCACATCCTTTAGGGAAAAGAATAGTGCTTGATAGTCTTCAGGGTGAGAGCTTGCTGTCCGCAATTCGTCTGACTGGTCACCTGGTCGGTCACCTGACTTTAGTACAGACGGACTGACTATGCACTTACTCCTTGTCCTGTGCTACCGCAGTTTGGTGGCATTATGGTAGGAGACTTTGAGTTGTTAGTATCTTTGACCTTGGGTTGAGTTTTGACTGCCTATGTTATATATTTCTTTGTTTGTTTTCTCCTATTCTGTCCGAAGGGGAAATTGTATTCAGATTCCCTCCTCCTTTTCAATGTGGTTAATCGGGCTAGATAAATTATATTAAGGTAATGTTTATTAATATGGAATTTTTATTCTAAAATTAATATTAATAATACTTACCTGTATAATTTATCTAGTCCCACCCATCCTACCCACGATCTGCCTATCACAACTGATTTGAGGGAAGGTTTTCGTATCTGTCAACGACAGTGTTGCCAACTGGCGGACAGAATAGGAGGTAACAGGGTTGCCAATGTGGTAAATTTTGGTGCGGTTTTTGGGGATTTAGGGCTAGATAAATTATACAGGTAAGTATTATTAATATTAATTTTAGAATAAAAATTCCATATCTCACAGTAGGCGACCAACCTGGAATAGAGAAGAACGGACGGGAACATCCAGTTTGGCTTGAACTATCGTCTTAGTTATTCTGTTCACCATTGAAGCTTTCCTTTGAGGAAGACTTCTCCTTCACTCTCTTTGATAGAGATCGAAGGTGGTCGATCTCCAATCCTTATTTTGTTTTCTTGAAGGAAAGAATTTAGGATGGAGATCGTTGTTCAGAATCCTACAAATATACTACGTATATTAACCTCGCGACATGATTCTGCTAAGCAGTTGAATTGTCCGAGGGGTAGGCGCATATCCTAGTTACTCTTCGGATTGCGACTTAGGCGAGGAGTATTCTAATTGAACTGCAACTCGGGGTTGCCTGCAACCTCCCAGGAGTTTCCAGTTTCAATTTTATATACTTATGGTTTTGTCACGACAACACCATTTCAGCTTTTGTATTTACCGAAATTCGTTTCGCCTAAATATAATTGCTCGAGCATATCTTTTTATGCTCGGTGGTTCTAGCCGAACGCATTCCTTTGTGGAAAGGATTACTTGGCAACTCAGGATGACGAGTCAGCGACAGCTACTATGTATTGAATTGCCCGAGGCATTTCAGTACCAGCTGCCGCCTCGAGATGCAGGGTTGGTTATGTCTTTCTCCCCTGCTTTGATTGAATACCAACCGTATCTCTGCCCAACAATCACGGACTTAAGTCTCTGATTAACGGGTTTTCTCGCATACATGAATGACCATCTACTGCTGTGACGCTCTAATTCATCGCCTTCAGTATTGCGAGAATTTACAACAGAGATATCTCTTCGACTTTCATCTTTCTGTTTACCGCAAGGTAACAGAATTCTGTAATAGTCTCTTGCTGCATCGCACTGCGATAATGCGAATGATTTTTGCGGAATCTGAGTTTGTCCTCAAAATATCTCGTATTCGTAGGTGTGCAATTATTCATTGTTCACCCCGGATTAGCAGATGTATTGAAAGACATCACCTACTCCCACACCTGCCAGCTCTACTTCCAAACGTTCAGCCCATGAGAAGCAGTTCTTCAGGCGGCTCTCCCCTGTGTTTCATTAGTGAAGAACGCCCCGCTTTCATTGCAACTACGACTTCTCACCGGACAGCAATGAAATAGCGGTTAGCGTTTTCAGTCATTTGTAAGCACAGGTTCTGAATCTTGAGAATCTTTCTCTCGATTCGTCTGTGAAGACGTAGGTTGCATTCAATATCTACCTTCGTCTTCAACGGCACATACTGTTGTTTCTCCTTAGCTGAGATTCAACAACAATGAGATGTTTTGCCTTCAGGGACCTCGGTCTCTAGAAGGCAATTGACTTTCGCCTGTTGGCACATGCCTTAAGAGAATTCATCACCTCGCTGTCCGGCATTGGTGACAAAAACAAATACATTATTTGTTTGGTCTCTCGGCATAAACCCCTTTAAAGGCGAGGTCACGTGACTTACTCGGATGCTTGGACAACTTGCCTCACTTCCGATACCGAACCAGTCAGTCGGCAGCTGTCAGAGCGCCCGAGTCAGTTACGAACTACGCTGTGGACTTAGTTCGGTTGTTACAGAACAATCATTACTTCGTCTTAATAGCTTGTCACAGTACCCATACCATCGACACCCACCATGGAGTATCGGTGTCCTATCCACTACCGAGAACTTCGCTGCATGGGGATAGGAGGATGCGAGACTCTTCGTGGCAAACGGACAGACCAGTATGGGTACTGGACATCACCGAAGTCGAGAAGAGGGATAAGTCATGTGACTATTCCCTTCTTTTCCTCTGAGGAAACTGCATGACTTTTCCTGCGAAGTCAAGCATCCAGGGGATGGGGATCCGTGACGCTCTATTTCGTACCGAACTTCGTAGCGAAGACTCAGAATCCCTTCGGTCCCCCTGACGATCGGTTCAAGTCGTTCACAATCCCCTCCCTAATGGACTTCACCGCCTTCGATGCGAAGGAGATGCTGCTTTGTCCGCAAGAACTTCTCCGTGGCGCAGGTACTGAAGGCAGGGGTCTTGGTCCAAAACAGACCACATGCACCTCCTTCTACCTTCGGGATATTGCCCAAAGGTCCTTGGATCTTTTTCCTTGGGACCCGTGGTGGCTGCTCAACACGTGTAGCGAACCCAGACCCTCGCAGGCTGAACAGCATCGAGTCCTGGTGTGACCGTAAGAATGGATGAGTGAATGAGTGTGTGACTGGCTCCTCTTCCCATCTTTTTCTTTCCCTCTACCTGTGGGTAGAGGGACACGGTCGTCACCCTGCTGGATAAGGACGAGATGCAGGTGAGCTACTCAACAGAGCCCCATCCTATCTCTTTCACTAGGGATAGGAGCGTATATCCACCACTTCCTCCAACAAGGGGGAGGAAGTGGATACCAGCTTGAGACAAACCCATACTTTATGTTGCCTCTTGCAAACAGGAACAAGTTCTTGCTTGCTGGTACGAAGAGATACGCTTGCCTCTCTCTTAGTACTCGGCCCAGAGGTCTGACCATTGATCCTGCGGTGCACACCCTGATCAATCGGACAGAGGCTTGGATCCCTCCCTTGCTCTTACGACCAGGGAGGCATTCCAGGGATGGACGAACACCAGTCTGTTCATCAAAAGACTCAGATTCCTCCCACCAAGAAGTGAGTCTTCCTATTGTTAAAGGACCGATGGTTTGTATTACGTATCGGAACAAATGACAATTTGTCGAAAATTGCATTTTTCCTAACTATACAAACCTGAGGTCCTTTAACAATAGGAAGTAGCTAGCGGCAGCTGGAACGGGCGTAAGCTTCGAACAAGGGGAGAACGGTAGTTAACTGCTTGTCCGACAGTTGGGAGGTAAACAAATCACTTTTGCTTTTGGCCCATGCAAAATACGCAGAGTGAGGGGTGGCATGAGGAGGGACTATATGTAAAGGACCTCAGGTTTGTATAGTTAGGAAAAATGCAATTTTCGACAAATTGTCATTTCTCCAGTAATTATTCTTGCTCCAAGCTAGGGCACTGTACAGACAATTCCCAATTTCACTATGTCTAAGATCACCATATTGATGGTTTGTAGTGTGGGGAAATTTCATTTCTAAATGGCTCTTGTCAAATCCAAGCCTGTCATTATAAATGCAATGAATTCTGGTACAGGTGTGTAAATGTTTATATTTAACATGCATGATTATAAAAATGATTTTCCCCTTTTTGTTTTTACCTTATTTCAGTTTTGGAAATTCATAACCTCATGCTATGAAAAATATGCTTTTTGATGAAAATGATCTTCTTGAATTTCAGATAAGTGTATGCAACGAAGCAAAGTCGCAAGAATCAGGTTATCATACAGGAAGTATGCAGAGTACAAATTTCAGTATGACTACTTTTACCAGCAACAGCACAATTTGTAGTTCCATGTCTTTCCAGAAAGACAGGCGCCCAAGTATATTTGGCACTGATGCATCAAACTGTCACGCTGTCGTCAATGTAAACGACAGAAAACCCCAAAATCAGTCCAATGTACTAAACAGAAACCCAGCTGGAGAATGATGCCAAATAGATTTAGATTTTATATATGTAGTATGAATATTTGCTAGTGCAGGAAAGTAATTTGTTGACCAAGAGAACAGTATTTAGCCGTTAAGCATTTTAAAGTATAAGTGATTACATCAAGTATTATAATGTTAGTACTTTGTACAGTAATTAAAATATTAAATATATACAGAGTTTATACTCTTGTTATTAAAGATACTGTATTGTTAAGTGATTTCTGTGATAGAATTATTTCTCCATTCAGATCTTATTCCAAGACAAGGGGACAGGATCCTTGAAACTATTTTTCAGCTTTTTAATCCTCATGCAAAATACCGAAGGAATTTTTTTAAATCTTAGAGATGCAGTTATATCGCATGTATTTTGAAGTATGTGATTGTTGCCCAGGTTGATACTGCATGTCTACGTTCTTATTTCTAATGAAGAGCTCAGGAAACATTAGAATTGATTTTGTGTATGTAATGAGAGGTAGAATGCCAAACTGTAGACAGAAGTGCAGTCTGACAATGTTATGATATCTGTATGATAATTTAACTTACATCTTCCTGTTTCCTTGCATGGTTGATTTGTGTATGAAAGTATTTTTTTCATTCTAAGTGAGCACCAATTCCATCAGAGCTCATTACAATACAATTCAAAATGATAAGCTTAAAGTTGGAGGGATTCCAGTTAATTTTTGAGTAAAGAATCTTCAAATCTTTAGGAAAATGTCAAAATTAATTTTCTTAAGTCAGTTTACTAATTCACATTTTACAAAAGTCAAAATTTCATATTTTAAATTTATTAAATTCTAAATACCACATATTCTATTATGAAGTTATTTATCAGAAGATAGGATTCCTGTAAAGTTGTAGAGAGTATTCATTTACAAGGGTGTAATAATTAAAAACTAAAAATATTTGTGATGCATATAAATTAAAGCACTGTATTTATTGTATATAACGCATGATTTTTTAGCTTTCATTTTGCAAGAGTTAACTAACATTGCTTAACATAGCTACTAACTATTTTCATTTTTAGTTTGGAAATTTTAAAAGAAAATAATTGCAGGGTATCTTATTGCTGTATACAAATATTAATGCAGAGATTCAAAATCTGCAAGGTAAATCACATTCTGCCTTTGGTATGTTAGAGTATGCTATTTTCATGTGTAAGTTGTGTAAATTTCCTTTCGGATTTTCCCCTATACCTTGCCAAACCTTTATTTTTAGTAAATTACATGAAAATCAAATGCTCCAAGCAGATCCTAGTGCTAAATTGAGTACTAAAACAAGCATTCTCCAAAAAGATAGCTTTATAGTTCCCTGAGTAAACAATGCCTAGGAGTTTTTGTTTGTTTTTAATTTAGCCTTTCTTATAGGAACTTTGCTTTTCTAAAGGAAATCATGAAAAACTAACAAATATTTTAAAGAATATTTCTCGTCGTAAAAAGTCTTGAAAAAAATTAATTTTTAGTTCACTGTTGTACTCTGATTGGATATAGAGGAAATTATGTTTGTGGGGTTACTAAGAAAACAATCTCTTATAGAACTAAAAAATTGTGAGAAAGATTGAATTGACTTTGTCCCTCATTTTGTAGGGGCTTTTCTTCTTTGACACAACTGGTGCAGGATATTCTTCATTAGAAACCAAAAAACATCTGTAAAGGGCAAGAGATATTGTCCTAAATGTATAATGTTTGTATTAAAATACTATGCATTCGTTGTAAGATCTGCTTGAAACAGAAAAGCTCGTTCAGAACCCCTCTACCTTCTTGGCTAGAAAGTCTAGAAATATATTTCTAGAATTTTATTTTTCAGCGAGTATAAGACAAGTCGAGTACTAGGTGCCATTGTAATAGACTAAGGATTACTTTGTTTTGAGAAACTCTGTGTGTGAAAAATGTTCAGAACCAAACGTGAGCTATTTGTACAAGTAGTCTTTGTCAATGCTCGAGATAACAGTGGTTAAGCAGTAGCCATACTGAAGAGGCAATTAGTTTCAAGTGCAGGAATTGCAAGATTGAAATGTCAAAATTGATCTGTGGAATGATGAACATTATGAAAGGTTGACACTGTATCAACTTTAGTTTTATGCGTTCTGTTTTGCCTTCTAATCAAACTCCATTTTGGGCAAATATTATGTATATTGATGTATAAAAACTGAAATCCGAGCTTTATATTTTAGGTATGAAGTAAGTTTAATATACCTTTACTGACATAATCCCATTAAAAGGGCTACTATTTACTGTATAGAGTAGTTGGGTATTCAAAGAAATCCAGTGTTTTCTGGTATTGTAAATTTGAATTGTATTTGGCTCAGTGGTTTGGTTAAACAAATCTTAGATAAATAATTGACTCTAAGGAATATTAATCCTCAGTTGGGATCATTTATATGGATAAAACCAGTATAGTATGAATGGTATGGTGGCATGTCTCAAAGATTACAAAATTTGTTTGATAAATGCTTTTTTTTGTATGATTATTTGTAAAGTTATTAGAAATGGTTGTATGGAAGAAGGATTCTCAGACTATATAAATACAGCATGTTGAGTTGTAGAAGTTCTCTAATAAATTTGATAAATGACTAGGCATGCATGGATGAATTGCCGAAGGTGGCTACTTTTTTCCTGTTCACAGTAGTTTTTATTTCTATAGGTTTAATTTATTTTTTTATTTCATTACTTTATTCTTGCTATGCAAAATGTTGATGTTTTTTTTATCATTCTGCTTTTTTTATATAATCAGTGAGTTTATATGTTTTTACATTGCTCTAGCAAATAATCATCATTGGCAGTGCTTCTATAAGTTAATATGGGTGGACATGGCAAAATTATTTTCATTCATTTTCTGCATGCATTTATCTATTAGTAGCTTTTTCATGAAATGTGTTTAATAATTCTTCAATTTGCATACTGTTGTGACAGGAAGGACAGTAACCTTATTCTTTTCCATCATAAAGTCACTTTACAGGGTAGAGAGAGCTAAGCATGTTTCATATCTTTTCAGCGTTTATACCAGTAGCTTGCAACAAGATTATTTTGGAATTTTCAATCTATGTTATGCTTATCTGTTTCTTTCATATAATTCTAAATTCTTTGTAGGACAGAAGATTGTTAACTTATGGACAAGCGAAGCTTCTCCTCTTTTGCATGGATGTTAAGTCAGTAGGCTTGTTTATTTTGTAACTGCCCAGAGAACTCGTATCAGTCTGGCTTGTTTATTTTGTAACTGCCTAGGGAACTCGTGAATTTTCTTTTGCAATGGTCTATAGAGGGATAGTGCCATCAGTGCACCTCACATGGTGTACTGTAGGTATTGAGGTTCATTGCAGTATTCCTTTGGTCCCTAGCTGCAACCCGTCTCATTCCTTTTACTGTACCTCCATTATTATTCTCTTCTCCCATCTGGATATCCAACCTCTCAACATGAAATTTAATTCATAGTGCAACAGTGAAGTTTTCCTCCTGTTACACCTTTCAAACCTTCCTCCTCCCAGTTTCCATTTGAGCACTGAATGACCTCACAGGTCCCACTGCTTGGCCTTTGGACCAAGTTCTCTATTCCATTTCATTCTCTTGCAATGTATCTCTGCTAGTAGACTTTGTTTATTTTACTAACTGCTTAGATAATTCTTTTCAATCCATACAAAGGCATTGTGTACTGTTTAGTAAGAACAAAAGCTTTTTAACCTTTGGACATGTGAAGCTTCTCTTCTCTTACAATGTATCTCGTGCTAGTAGATTCGGTTTAGTAACTTCGTAGATAATTCTCATCAATCCATTGTGTACTATTTAGTAAGAACAGACACTTCAGGTCAGTTCAAAGAATGTTGAGAATGTTAAAGTTGTGTGGTTAGGTTACTATGTTAACAATTAGAATAATAAATTAGAGTCAAGGCCTCGTTTCTTTGTCAAGTTTGACCAACTAACAAAATGTTTGAAGACTTTCTTAGTAATAATGATTTAGTCTCATTGCCATCTTGTCAGTTACAATAAAATAGGTGGTGGTGATTTTGGAAAATGGGGATGAGTTTTTATGTTATTCTGTATTACCATACTTTTTTTATACTGTTGCAGAATGTATTAGTAAATTTGATGATAGACATATAAGGGATGACAAACAAAAATTGTTTTAAAGGCTAGGAGGAAGTGATTTACTAGGACAAGACAAAAATTCAATAGTATAGTTACTTGTGTAATACACCAAGATTGTACTTGTATAATTACAAAGGTGGTAAGTTGAGATATACACTTAAGGGACATAGTGTATGAAAGGAGGACAACAGGAACAGTTATGTACAATGTTTAACGTTGGGCATTTGCTTTCAATTTGTTCAGGTAATGTTAATAGATTCTGTTAGTGTTTCCACTTTCCTTTGAAAAAATTGATAATGATACACATGGGGCAGTGACCTGCTAGTTATCTTGCTTCCATCTCTTCCATTTCATTTTTATTTCATGACTGGTGTGAGACAAGATAATTCTTAATATAACCAATAACAGAATGTATGGCTGGTGCCTTGGCATCAGTAATTTTTGTAATGTTGATGTAACATAGTTCCAGTGGTGTTGCAAGTTTTAATATCCATGTAGTCTCAAAAATTGGAGTAATTTGAATAAGTAAACATACCCACCATCCACTATGATTTGTAGCTGGAAGCTGTCCAATTATAAATTGTTTTCTGCCTAAATAGAATTTTGAAGTAAGTATGGGATCAAGTAAGTAACTAAACATTTCAAGGAGTCATCACTCCTTTCTTCCTGTTTGTGAGAAATTGTTGATAAGCATAGGAATGCTCTAAACATTTTGCTGTACTCATAGCTAGCTCATGAGGTAACATTCAGGTAGCCATGGAAACGACTGCAATAAGTTACTTTGGTTGGTCTTGAGAGCTTGCCATTGTCTTTCATTAATCTTAAACATCTGTTCTCAGAAAGAATGCCTCTGACCAATCTTTTCTTTATATTTTTTATCTGAGGTGACAGTTATATCAGGCTGTCACTGAATTTTGTTTTGCTTTGTTTTAGTTTGATGAAACAGTAGGTTGTTGCATCTATCGATGGATAGCCATAAGAAATTCATTCATACAAGTTGTTTACTATAATTTATTACTTTGAAAAGTCACCTAATGTACTTCTTAAAGTTAATAAAAAATTGAATTTTCTCATGACTGCTGTGTTACTTTAACTTCTTATTGATGCAATATTTAAAACATTCTTTACTGATACTTTTGGAACTGGAGAGTTATCATTTTGTGCACTGAATCTTCCTATTTACCCACATTTTTTATTTAAGACCAGAATATGGGATAAATTCCAGAACAGGTGATCTTATAGTTTTCCATAATACCCTCATTGGTGCTTAGTCACATAGTCATGCTCATTACTTACCAATGTATTGAATGTCCTTTGCATTTATGGATAGAATCGATTGGAATTTACTTTAAATCTTCTGTCTTCAGTCCTTCAGTAATCCTGAGATTATATGGGTACCTTTGCAAGGTTGTGGCACCTTTTTCCTCCCTCCAAAATAGCTATTGAGGCAATATAGGAGTAATAGGGTTGTGATCTGTCGCAAAAACATGGTTTTTCAAACAAACCAATTAATCATAGGATGTGTGCCCTTCTCTCTTCCCTGCACTCTGCCAGGATATCAAAAGCTATTCTACTTGATGCCAGGAGTTTGCGCTAATCCCCAAGGTGATGAAAAATCACTGGCTCTGTATCATGGTCACTTACTGCTGCAGTGGAAGGCCTGATGGCAAGACAAGATTCTGTAGTGTTCTTCGTACTTAACTGATTGTGAGAGAAAGAATCCTGGCAGGGTTTCAAGATACTACTTCCTGGAGGGGCATAGCAATTTATGTTGCTATCTAGAAACAACATGGGTTGGACCAGTTGTTAGTGCAACATCAAAAGGAGTTCCTACAATAGC
>NC_061095.1:16095218-16122630 GCF_015104395.2 Macrobrachium nipponense | reverse complement strand
GCTATTGTAGGAACTCCTTTTGATGTTGCACTAACAACTGGTCCAACCCATGTTGTTACTAGATAGCGATAGCAACATAAATTGCTATGCCCCTCCAGGAAGTATCTTGAAACCCTGCCAGGATTCTTTCTCTCACAATCCATTAAGTAGGAAGAACACTACAGAATCTTGTCTCGCCATCAGGCCTTCCACTGCAGCAGTAAGTGACCATGATACAGAGCCAGTGATTTTTCATCACCTTGGGGATTAGCGCAAACTCCTGGCATCAAATAGAATAGCTTTTGATATCCTGGCAGAGTGCAGGGAAGAGAGAAGGGCACACATTCTCTGATTACGTAATTGGTTTGTTTGAAAAACCATGTTTTTGCGACAGATCACAACCCTATTACTCCTATATTGCCTCAATAACTATTTAGGAGGGAGGAAAAAGGTACCAATATAATCTCAGGATTACTGAAGGACTGAAGACAAAGGATTTAAAGTAAATCCCAATCGATTCTATCCATAAATGCAAAGAACATTCAATACACTGGTAAGTAATGAGCATGACTATGTGACTAAGCAGCAATGAGGGTATTATGGAAAACTATAAGATCACCTGTTCTGGAATTTATCCCATATTCTGGTCTTAAATAAAAAATGTGGGTAAATAGGAAGATTCAGTGCACAAAATGATAACTCTCCAGTTCCAAAAGTATCAGTAAAGAATGTTTTAAATATTGCATCAATAAGAAGTTAAAGTAACACAGCAGTCATGAGAAAATTCAATTTTTTATTAACCTTAAGAAGTACATTAGGTGACTTTTCAAAGTAATAAATTATAGTAAACAACTTGAATGAATGAATTTCTTATGGCTATCCATCGATAGATGCAACAACCTACTGTTTCATCAAACTAAAACAAAGCAAAACAAAATTCAGTGACAGCCTGATATAACTGTCACCTCAGATAAAAATAATAAAGAAAAGATTGGTCAGAGGCATTCTTTCTGAGAACAGATGTTTAAGATTAATGAAAGACAATGGCAAGCTCTCAAGACCAACCAAAGTAACTTATTGCAGTCGTTTCCATGGCTACCTGAATGTTACCTCATGAGCTAGCTATGCGTACAGCAAAATGTTTAGAGCATTCCGATGCTTATCAACAATTTCTCACAAACAGGAAGAAAGGAGTGATGACTCCTTGAAATGTTTAGTTACTAACTTGATCCCATACTTACTAACAAAAATGATATTGTTAAACTACAATAAAGTTTTGTACATACTTACCTGGCAGTATATACTTAGCTATAGTCTCCGACGTTCCCGACAGAATTTCAAATCTCGCGGCACACGCGACAGGTAGGTTAGGTGGTCTACCTTACCCGCCGCTGGGTGGCGGATGTACAACCAATCCCGTAAGCTTGTCAGATTTTTCTCTTCCACCTGTCTCCTGAGGGGAGGCTGGGTGGGCCATTAATCGTATATATCTGCCAGGTAAGTATGTACAAAACTTTATTGTAGTTTAACAATATCATTTTTGTACATGAACTTCCCTGACAGATTATACTTAGCTGATTGGCACCCTTGGTGGAGGGTAAGAGACAGCTCAATAATACAGGTAATACGGGAAACAACTAATGTTGTAGGATATAACAACCTTGGTTCTCACCTTTTCAGGATGAAGACTTCATAGATACTATCTCTGAGTCTGCATTGCCTGGAGAGCTACAGCTAGGACGTGACCTGATGCTGAAAGACTCTCGGATCTACCACTGGGATATGTGATCCCCTATTGTGGTAGAATCCAAGTCGGATGCTGTTAGAGGGACCTTGTCCGCTTACCTAACAGATCCTTACCACTACCTCTGCAAGGAGCCAAAACCCACCAGACCACCTAACCAAAATACAAAGGGTTAATATTACGACAAAAAGAGGTGCCTCCTGCAACCTCTTTCAGACAACCAAAAAACAACAATATAAAATATAGGGTAACATATAAAAAATTTACACAGGATAAGTTTCAGCTCCCTGCCCCAGCACCGAATCCGCCGATACGAAAGGACCCAAGGCGAAGCATTTATCATATGTGATTTTCACATCACGTAGGTAGTGGTTTGCGAAAACCGATTGGCATCTCCAAAAAGTCGCCTCCATCAAGTTCCGCACAGACATATTTTTTCTGAATGCAAGCGAAGTTGCGATGGCTCTCACCTCGTGAGCTTTCACTTTCAGTAGTCTAAAATGATCTTCCTTACAGGCAACATGTGCCTCTGTAATAATGCTTCTCAGAAAAAAGGAAAGAGCATTCTTCGACATGGGCCGAGTGGGATCCTTTACGGAGCACCAAAGTACATCTTGATTAGCCTTAAGTTGTTCCTTCCTCTTAAGGAAATACTTCATAATTCTCATAGGCAAAGAGTTCTTTCAGGCTCTTCCCCTACTAGAAAAGATAAACTACGAACTTCAAAGCTCCTGGGCCAAGGGCGTGATGGGTTTTCATTCTTTGCAAGGAAACTTGGAAGAAACGAACACACCATAGAACCTTCCTTAAACCCTACATTGCCCTCAATAGCTTGGAGCTCACTCACTCTTTTAGCTGTAGCTAGGGCCAAAAGGGAAAGATAGCCTTCTTCGTCAAGTCTTGAAAGAGGCTAAGCCAGGAGGTTCGAATCTAGACGATCCAAGGAATTGTAGGACTACGTCTAGATTCCAGTTCGGTACCTACATGAGGACGCTTAATGGTTTCAAATGATCTAATAAGATCATGCAGGTCCTTATCATCGGATATATTTAAGCCTCTATGTCGAAATACCGCCGCCAACATACTGCGGTATCCCTTAATAGTTGACACAACCAGATGACATTCTTCCTTGAGGAAAATAAGGAAATCCGCAATTTGGGTCACAGAGGTACTGGAAGAGGAAATGTTCTTCCTCTTGCACCAACGTCTGAAGACATCCCACTTTGACTGGTATACACGCAAGGTGGAAGGTCTCCTCGCTCTTGCGATTGCTTTAGCAGCTGCTGCTGAAAATCCTTTCGCTCTGACCAAACTTTGGACAGTCTGAAACCAGTCATACTGAGAGCGAGGAGATTTTTGTGGTACCTGTCGAAGTGGGGTTGTCTGAGTAGATCGCTCCTTAGCGGGAGCGATCTTGGAAGGTCCACTAACCATTCCAGTACCTCTGTGAAACCATTCTTGGGGCCGGCCAAAAGGGAGCGATTAAGGTCATTCTCGTTGAATCGGACTCTACGAACTTCTTGATAGTTAGCCCCAGGATCTTGAAGGGGGGAAACGCGTAGACGTCGAGTCCGTTCCAGTCTAGAAGAAGAGCATCTATTGCTACTGCCTTTGGATCCGATATCGGAGAGCAGTAAGGATCCAGCCTCTTGTTCTTTGACGTGGCAAAGAGGTCTATGTGTGGCCTGCCCCATAACTTCCACAGGCTCTGGCATACATCCAGATGAGGGTCCACTCTGTGGGAAGGACCTGATCTTTCCTGCTGAGGAGATCTGCTCTTACATTCCTTTCTCCCTGCACGAACCTGGTGAGAAGCTTGATTCCTCTTTCTTCTGCCCACAGAAGAAGGTCTCTTGCTGTCTCGTACAGGGAGAAGGAATGCGTCCCCCCCCTGTTTTTTCCTGATGTATGCCAGAGCTGTAGTGTTGTCCGCGTTGACCTGCACTACCGATCTTCTGACTTTGAGCTCGAAAGCCTTCAGAGCCAACCACACAGCCATCAACTCCTTTCTGTTGATGTGCCAGGCTACCTGGTCCCCCACCCAGGTACCTGACACTTCGTTGGTTCCCAGAGTTGCACCCCACCCCATGTCCGACGCGTCGGAGAACAACACCAGGTTGGGGGTCTGTGATTGAAGAGACAGTCCCTTCGCAAAGAGGTTGGGATCTGTCACCATAAGAGATGTTTCTTGATGTCCTGGGATAACGACAGGGAGTACGTCAAATCCTGAGAACGACGACTCCCAATTTCCCCATGAAGAAAGAATTGGAGCGGTCTCAGGTGCAACCTTCCTAGGGAAACGAATTGCTCCAGAGAGGAGAGTGTCCCCAGCAGACTCATCCACTCCCTCACTGTGCATACTTCTTTCCCTAAGAAGGTTGTTACTCTCTCGAATCCTCGGGCTATCCTTTTCCTGCGAGGGAAAAGCCCGAAAACTCAGAGAGTTCATCTGTATCCCGAGATACACACACTCTTGCTCGGGAATTAGTGATGACTTCTTGAAATTGACGAGAAGTCCCAAAGCCTTCGTCAATTCTAAAGTTACTTGTAAGTCCTTCAAACAACGATCTTCTGAATTGGCCCTTATTAGCCAATCGTCGAGTACAGGATATCCTCACCCCTTTCAAATGAAGCCATTGAGCCACATTCCTCAAAATCCCCGTGAACACTTGAGGGGCCCGTCGAGAGGCCGAAACACAGAGCCCTGAACTGAAAAATTTCCCCCCCATCATGAATCTGAGAAACTTCCTCGAGGAAGGATGGATCGGTACGTGGAAGTAAGCGTCCTGTAAATCCAAGGAAACCATCCAGTCCCCTGGACGAAGTGCTGCCAGCACTGATGAAGGCGTTTCCATCGTGAACTTCTTCTTTTCTACGAAGAAGTTCAGGGCGCTTACATCCAACACCGGTCTCCATCCCCCTGAGGACTTCGGAACTAGGAAAAGGCGGTTTGTAGAAGCCCGATGAATGATGGTCTGACACTAGTTCGATAGCCCCCTTCTCCAGCATCTGATCTACTGCTAGATGGAGAGCTTGATTCATGATGGGGTCTCTGTACCTGGCCGTCAGTTCCCTTGGGATGGTTGTCAAGGGAGGTCTTTCGACGAAAGGGATGAGGTAACCTCTCCTCAGAATAGAAAGGGTCCAAGGATCCGCCCCTTTTGGGCCCAGACTTCTGCAAACTCTAAGAGTCTGGCGCCCACCGTTGTTTGAAGGACTTGCAAGTTATTTGGGGGCTTTAACAGACTTGGCGAAAGTCTTACCCCTTCTTGAAGGTCTACGACCTCTAAACCGTAGAGGTTCTTGATGAAGATGCCCCTCGAAAGGGTTCTCGAACACTTGCCTTTTCCTTCTTAGCCTTGGTAGGGAAGGAAGGGCGAGGTTTTCTTGCCGACTGTGCCAAAAGGTCCTGGGTGGCTTTGGACCGAAAAGTGACCTCGAAATGTCCTGCACTCGATGTTTCGGGAACAACTGAGTAGACAGAGGAGCAAACAGCAAAGAAGACCTCTGAGCATGGAGACCGACTTCGTTAAGAAGGAACAATAAAACCGACCTCTTCTTCACGATCCCGGCCCCATAAAGGGAGGCGATTTCACTCGCTCCGTCTCTTACTGACTTGTCCATACAAGACAAAAAACACACATAAGATCATCTGGTGAAATTGACTCTGGCACTTCAATTTTCTTGGCTAGGACTCCCAACGACCAATCAAGGAAGTTAAATACTTCTAGCACTCTAAACATACCTTTGAGCAAATGATCCAATTCATTCATTGCCCAAGTCGTCTTAGCAGAGTTAAGGGCAGTTCTCCTTGTCGAATCTACCAGCGCCGAAAATCCGAATCAGCCGAAGACGGTAGACCCAATCCTAAGGGCTCCCGTTCTGTTTTGTACCAGGAAACCAGCGCGTCCTGGGAAATAACTTCGAAAGGAGGAAAAGCGAACATCGTTTTCCCCGCTTCTTCTTTGGAAGCCATCCAGGAACCAAAACTCCTCAGTGCCTTTTTCATAGAAAGAGTTGGCTTCATCCTCACACAAGAAGAACTCTTCGCTGTCTTCGCCGTTGAAAAAAGTGAGTGAGGAGAAGGAGGAGCCGTAGGCGTAAGGGAATCCCCAAAAACTTGTAAAAGTAGCTCTGTAAGCTTCTTGTAAGAAGAGACAGCAGCAGAAGCGTTCGGTTCCTCATCTGAACCTTCTAGGACGTCTTGTCGAGGCGAGCGCGGAAGATCCTTAGGTGACGAAGGGATCCTAGCAGGAGTTGAGCGAGAGGTTGGAGAACGCCCTCTCTTAGAAGAGTTCACATCCACTGGAGAACGATGAGAAGATCTGGGAAGTCTACGATGAGACTCCCTCTTCGAGGTATACGGAATCTCAGCCGAAAGGAGAGGTAGGGCCTCCTACTCCGAGAATCCTCGAAACATCCGCAGGGCGCTTACGAGGGGAGAGCGAGCGCCTACTATACTCTATGCACCTATCCTGAGGCGAGCGGCTGCAAAGGAGAAGAGCGCCTATCGAGAGCAGAGCGCTTGCGCGGCTCTCCATACCTGTCCAGTTGCGTACGATCAACGGAAGTTCGACTGGAAGGCGAAATGCGCCTACTAGGAGAAGGTGCTTGCGAGACTCTTGACGTCTAACAAGAGGGTAAACATTCAGGAGAAGGGCGCTTCAAAACTAACGAGCGCCTACTTGGAGAAGGGCGCTTCCGGGATTCCTGGTGCCTACCAAGAGACAAACGGTCAGGAGAAGTGCGCCTAGAAGCGGGAGAGCGCCTACACGGAGGGCGCTTGAAAGACTCTTGTTGTCTGCCTTAGGAGAATAATCAGGAGTATGACGCCTTAAAAGAGACGAGCGCCTATTAGGAGAGCTATGTGCAGTAGGCTCTTGGCGCCTACCTTGCGGGAGGGCGGCTAACAGTAGGGCCGTCTATCCATGCCACACGACTCCTACCAGACTCTAGATGCCTGTCAGGAGAGAAGTCACGATCCGATACTCGAGGAGAGTGACATCTGGAAGAAGAACGCCTACTTGTATAAGGGCGCCTCCCCCCTTCTATAATCTTGAGGCTGCTGAGGAGAAGTCTCACGCGAGGGAGTTGAAGAAATCGCGTGATGAGAGGGTGTAGTGCGCTTACCGGAAGCGGGAATCCAATCTGGAGAAAAAAACTTCTTTCTCCATAGAGCGTCCTACCGATGTTTGGCGCCTTGAAATTGAAAGAGAGCCAGGCGAGCGAGGGCGCTCCCGCGAGCGAGGGCGCTCACGCGAGCCCCCACTTCATACGAAACCTCCCCATATGAAGGAGAGAACGATCCTCTGAAGAGCGGCGCCTAGATCTCTTGATCGGAAGAGAAACGTCCTTCTTCCTACGAGATCTAACTGCTAGAGAGTCTGCTAGCGCCGTGATCTGAGCTTGAAGTCCCGCGATTACTCTCGTAGGAGAATCTTCTAGTTCTTCCTCGAAGCAGGCTCCGAGCGCGGAGCGCGAGGAAGAAGAACGATCACAGGATTTCTTGGGTTTCTTCGCCTCCACCGACGATTCTTCCGGGAAAACCTCCGGACTAGAAGCCAAAGGACTGCATGGAGCCTTCCAAGCCCTCTTCAACGGGTCGCGACGCATCCGGGAGTTCCAACCTCTCTTCGGAGAGGGAGACGACGAAGAGGAGAAGCATTGGCGTAGGAGCTCCTTCTTGTAGCGATCCGAGGCAGCCTGGGAGCGTACTTCAGGATCTGCCGAGGGGACGCCTGACCGGTGGGGGCTCTCCCTAGCCCTCCTGCGGCTTTCGACTTTTTTCCTACTCCGCACTGGAACTGGGAGTCTGGAAGAGGTCTAGGCCTAGAGGCACTAAGGAGCCGGTCAGACGCACCCTCCACAACACTGGGGACACTGCACTGATCACTAACACTCTCCTTACCTTCCAAACTGACGAATCTTCTGATCCACAGAACGATTCTTGGCTTTCAGAGCTGCCGCCTCCGAAGGCGAATCTTCGGCTTCGGTGCGGGGAGCCGGGGCTGCAACTTGGAAGAAGGTTCTAATTCTACGTTAGTACTATTAGGATCACATCCAACTCACTCATTCTAGATCTGCTAGAACTTCTAGAGGAAGCCTTACGCACTCTATCACGTTCCAACTTCCTAACATAAGAAGAGAGAGCCTTATATTCTTCTTCATTCAATCCCTTACATTCACTACAAGGGTTAGCAAAAGCACATTCATTCCCCCTGCATTTCATGCAAACCGTGTGGGGGTCTACCGAAGCTTTCGGCAACCTCACCTTACATCCTTCATTCACGCAAACCCTAAACAAAACCGAAGTTTTAACTACCGATTCTAGATCAGACATCGTTAAGAAAATCAAACTCAAAATCAAACCGGTCCACAATCAGCGTATGCCAAGCCAAACAAAGCGAATACGTCACCAAAAGAAGTCCAAATTAACTCCAGGCAGGCGAGAATCGAAAAAACTATCGAGAGGAACCGACAACAGTTGTTATCGTTCCCGCGACAGAGAAAATCTGAAAAGCTTACGGGATTGGTTGTACATCCGCCACCCAGCGGCGGGTAAGGTAGACCACCTAACCTACCTGTCGCGTGTGCCGCGAGATTTGAAAATTCTGTCGGGAACGTCGGAGACTATAGCTAAGTATATATCTGTCAGGGAAGTTCATGTACAAAATTCTATTTAGGCAGAAAACAATTTCTAATTGGACACCTTCCAGCTACAAATCATAGTGGATGGTGGGTATGTTTACTTATTCAAATTACTCCAATTTTTGAGACTACATGGATATTAAAACTTGCAACACCACTGGAACTATGTTACATCAACATTACAAAAATTACTGATGCCAAGGCACCGCCCATACATTCTGTTATTGGTTATATTAAGAATTATCTTGTCTCATACCACAGTCATGAAATAAAAATGAAATGGAAGAGATAGAAGCAAGATAACTATCAGGTCACTGCCCCATGTGTATCATTATAAAATTTTTCAAAGGAAAGTGGAAACACTAACAGAATCTATTAACAGAATCTATTAACATTACCTGAACAAATGAAAGCAAATGCCCAACGTTAAACATTGTACATAACTGTTCCTGTTGTCATCCTTTCATACGCTATGTCCCTTAAGTGTATATCTCAACTTACCACCTTTGTAATTATAAAGTACAATCTTGGTGTATTACACAAGTAACTATACTATTGAATTTTTGTCTTGTCCTAGTAAATCACTTCCTCCTAGCCTTTAAAAAAAATTTTGTTTGTCATCCCTTATGTCTATCATCAAATTTACTAATACATTCTGCAACAGTATAAAAAAAGTATGGAAATACAGAATAACATAAAAACTCATCCCCATTTTCCAAAACCACCACCACCTATTTTATTGTAACTGACAAGATGGCAATGAGACTAAATCATTATTACTAAGAAAGTCTTCAAACATTTTGTTAGTTGGTCAAACTTGACAAAGAAACAAGGCCTTGACTCTAATTTATTATTCTAATTGTTAACATAGTAACCTAACCACACAACTTTAACATTCTCAACTTTCTTTGAGCTGACCTGAAGTGTCTGTTCTTACTAAATAGTACACAATGGATTGATGAGAATTATCTACGAAGTTACTAAACCGAATCTACTAGCACGAGATACATTGTAAGAGAAGAGAAGCTTCACATGTCCAAAGGTTAAAAAGCTTTTGTTCTTACTAAACAGTACACAATGCCTTTGTATGAATTGAAAAGAATGATCTAAGCAGTTAGTAAAATAAAAAAAAGTCTACTAGCAGAGATACATTGCAAGAGAATGAAATGGAATGTAGAACTTGGTCCAAACGCCAAGCAGTGGGACCTGTGAGGTCATTCAGTGCTCAAATGGAAACTAGGAGGAGGAAGGTTTGAAAGGTGTCACAGGAGAAAAACTTACTGTTGCACTAGGAATTAAATTTCATGTTGAGAGGTTGGATATCCAGATGAGAGAAGAGAATATGAATGGAGGTACAGTAAAAGGAATGAGACTGGTTGCAGCTAGGGACCAAAGGAATACTGCAATGAACCTCAATACCTACAGTACACCATGTGAGGTGCACTGATGGCACTACCCCTCTACAGACCATTGGAAAAGAAAATTCACAGGTCCAAAGGTTTACAAACTTTCGGTCTTACTAAATAATGCCCAATGTCTTTGTAAATTCATGGACTGATACGAGTTCCCTAGGCAGTTACAAAATAAACAAGCCTACTGACTTAAGATCCATTGCAAAAGAGGAGAAGCTTCACTTGTCCTTAAGTTAACAATCTTCTGTCCTACAAAGATCATGGAATTTCTTTATCTTGGCCTCTGGTAACAGTCACACAATCGATATGCCCCACGAAAGAAACAGATAAGCATAACAGATTGAAAATTGCAAAATAATTTGTTGCAAGCTACTGGTATAAACACTGAAAAGATATGAAACATGCTTAGCTCTCTCTACCCTGTAAAGTGACTTTATGATGGAAAAGAATAAGGTTACTGTCCTTCCTGTCTCAATAGTATGCAAATTGAAGAATTATTAAACACATTTCATGAAAAAGCTACAAATAGATAAATGCATGCAGAAAATGAATGAAAATAATTTTGCCATGTCTACCAATATTAACTTATAGAAGTACTTCCAATGCTGTGAACAGGAAAAAAGTAGCCACCTTCGGCGATTCATCCATGCATGTCTAGTCATTTATCAAATTTATTAGAGAACTTCTACAACTCAACATGCTGTATTTATAGTCTGAGAATCCTTTCTTCCATACAGCCATTTCTAATAACTTCACAAATAATCATACAAAAAAAAGCATTTATCAAATTTTGTAATTTTTGAGACATGCCACCATACCATTCATACTATACTGGTTTTATCCATATAAATGATCCCAACTCAGGATTAATATTCCTTAGAGTCAATTATTTATCTAAGATTTGTTTAACCAAACCACTGAGCCAAATACAATTCAAATTTACAATACCAGAAAACACTGGATTTCTTTGACTACCCAACTACTCTATACAATAGATAGTAGCCCTTTTAATGGGATTATGTCAGTAAAGGCATATTAAACTTACTTCATACCTAAAATATAACGCTCGGATTTCAGTTTTTATACATCAATATACGTAATATTTGCCCAAAATGGAGTTTGATTAGAGGGCAAAACAGAACACATAAAACTAAAGTTGATATAGTGTCAACCTTTCATAATGTTCATCATTCCACAGATCAATTTTGACATGTCAATCTTGCAATTCCTGCACTTGAAATCTAATTGCCTATTCAGTATGGCTACTGCTTAACCACTCTGTTATCTCAAGCATTGACAAAGACTACTTGTACAAATAGCTCACGTTTGGTTCTGAACATTTTTCACACACAAAGTTTCTCAAAACAAAGTAATCCTTAGTCTATTACAATGGCACCTAGCACTCGACTTGTCTTATACTCGCTGAAAAATAAAATTCTAAAATATATTTCTAGACTTTCTAGCCAAGAAGGTAGAGGGGTTCTGAATGAACTTTTCTGTTTCAAGCAGATCTTACAACGAATGCATAGTATTTTAATACAAACATTATACATTTAGGACAATATCTCTTCCCCTTTACAGATGTTTTTTGGTTTCTAATGAAGAATATCCTGCACCAGTTGTGTCAAAGAAGAAAAGCCCTACAAAATGAGGGACAAAGTCAATTCAATCTTTCTCACAATTTTTTAGTTCTATAAGAGATTGTTTTCTTAGTAACCCACAAACATAATTTCCTCTGTATCCAATCAGAGTATTATCTACAACAGTGAACTAAAAATTAATTTTTTTCAAGACTTTTTACGACGAGAAATATTCTTTAAAATATTTGTTAGTTTTTCATGATTTCCTTTAGAAAAGCAAAGTTCCTATAAGAAAGGCTAAATTAAAAACAAACAAAAACTCCTAGGCATTGTTTACTCAGGGAACTATAAAGCTATCTTTTTGGAGAATGCTTATGTTTTAGTACTCAATTTAGCACTAGGATCTGCTTGGAGCATTTGATTTTCATGTAATTTACTAAAAATAAAGGTTTGGCAAGGTATAGGGGAAAATCCGAAAGGAAATTTACACAACTTACACATGAAAATAGCATACTCTAACATAGCAATGTGATTTACCTTGCAGATTTTGAATCTTTGCATTAATATTTGTATACAGCAATAAGATACCCTGCAATTATTTTCTTTTAAAATTTCCAAACTAAAAATGAAAATAGTTAGTAGCTATGTTTAGCAATGTTAGTTAACTCTTGCAAAATGAAAGCTAAAAAATCATGCGTTATATACAATAAATACAGTGCTTTAATTTATATGCACCAAAAATATTTTTAGTTTTTAATTATTACACCCTTGTAAATGAATACTCTCTACAACTTTACAGGAATCCTATCTTCTGATAAATAACTTCATAATAGAATATGTGGTATTTAGAATTTAATAAATTTAAAAATATGAAATTTTTGACTTTTCTTTTGTAAAATGTGAATTAGTAAACTGACTTAAGAAAATTAATTTTGACATTTTCCTAAAGATTTGAAGATTCTTTACTCAAAAATTAACTGGAATCCCTCCAACTTTAAGCTTATCATTTTGAATTGTATTGTAATGAGCTCTGATGGAATTGTGCTCACTTAGAATGAAAAAAATACTTTCATACACAAATCCAAACCCTGCAAGGAAACAGGAAGATGTAAGTTAAATTATCATACAGATATCATAACATTGTCAGACTGCACTTCCGTCTACAGTTTGGCATTCTACCTCTCTATACATACACAAAATCAATTCTAATGTTTCCTGAGCTCTTCATTAGAAATAAGAACGTAGACATGCAGTATCAACCTGGGCAACAATCACATACTTCAAAATACATGCGATATAACTGCATCTCTAAGATAAAAAAAATTCCTTCGGTATTTTGCATGAGGATTAAAAAGCTGAAAAATACAGTTTCAAGGATCCTGTCCCCTTGTCTTGGAATAAGATCTGAATGGAGAAATAATTCTATCACAGAAATCACTTAACAATACAGTATCTTTAATAACAAGAGTATAAACTCTGTATATATTTAATATTTTAATTACTGTACAAAGTACTAACATTATAATACTTGATGTAATCACTTATACTTTAAAATGCTTAACGGCTAAACAAAATACTGTTCTCTTGGTCAACAAATTACTTTCCTGCACTAGCAAACTATTCATACTACATATATAAAATCTAAATCTATTTGGCCATCATTTCTCCAGCTGGGGTTTTCTGTTAGTACATTGGACTGATTTTGGGGTTTTCTGTCGTTTACATTGACGACAGCGTGACAGTTTGATGCATCAGTGCCAAATATACTTGGGCGCCTGTCTTTCTGGAAAGACATGGAACTACAAATTGTGCTGTTGCTGGTAAAAGTAGTCATACTGAAATTTGTACTCTGCATACTTCCTGTATGATAACCTGATTCTTGCGACTTTGCTTCGTTGCAACACTATCTGAAATTCAAGAAGATCATTTTCATCAAAAAAGCTTTTTTTATTTATTTTTGATAACATGAGGTTATGAATTTCCAAAACTGAAATAAGGTAAAAACAAAAAGGGGAAAATCATTTTTATAATCATGCATGTTAAATATAAACATTTACACACCTGTACCATAATTCATTGCATTTATAATGACAGGCTTGGATTTGACAAGAGCCATTTAGAAATGAAATTTCCCCACACACTACAAACCATCAATATGGTGATCTTAGACATGGTGAAATGGAATTGTCTGTACAGTGCCCTAGCTTGGAGCAAGAATAATTACTGGAGAAATGACAATTTGTCGAAAATTGCATTTTTCCTAACTATACCAAAAACCTGAGGTCCTTTAATAATAGGAAGTAGCTAGCGGCAGCTGGAACGGTCGTAAGCTCGGAAAACAAGGGGGTGAAAAAAGAACGGTAGTTAACTGCTTGTCCGACAGGCGCGACTGGGAGGTAAACAAATCACTTTTGCTTTTGGCCCATGCAAAATACGCAGAGTGAGGGGTGGCATGAGGAGGACTATATGTAAAGGACCTCAGGTTTGTATAGTTAGGAAAAATGCAATTTTCGACATTGTCATTTGTTCCAATACTTAATACAAACCGTCGGTCCTTTAACAATAGGAAGCCTCACTTCTTGGTGGGAGGAATCTGAGTCTTTTGATGAACAGACTGGTGTTCGTCCATCCCTGGAATGCCTCCTTGGTCGTAAGAGCGAGGGAGGGATCCAAGCTCTGTCCGATTGATCGGGGTGTGCACCGCAGGATCAATGGTCAGACCTCTGGGCCGAGTACTAAGAGAGAGGCAAGCGTATCTCTTCGTACCAGCAAGCAAGAACTTGTTCCTGTTTGCAAGAGGCAACATAAAGTATGGGTTTGTCTCAAGCTGGCATCCACTTCCTCCCCCTTGTTGGTTGGAGGTGGTGTGGGATATCACGCTCCTATCCCTAGTGAAAGGGATAGGGATGGGGCTCTGTTGAGTAGCTCACCTGCATCTCGTCCATTATCCAGCAGGGTGACGACCGTGCTGTCCCTTCTACCCAACAGGTAGAGGGAAAGAAAAAGATGGGAAAGAGGAGCCAGTCACTCTCATTCACTCATCCATTCTTACGGTCACACCAGGACTCGATGCCGTTCAGCCTGCGAGGGTCTGGGTTCGCTACACAACGTGTTGAGCAGCCACCACGGGTCCCAAGGAAAAAGATCCAAGGACCTGTGGGCAATATCCCGAAGGTAGAAGGAGGTGCATGTGGTCTGGTTGGACCAGACCCCTGCCTTCAGTACCTGCGCCACGGAGAAGTTCTTGCAGACAAAGCAGCATCTCCTTCGCATCGAAGGCGGTGAAGTCCATTAGGGAGGGGATTGTGAACGACTCGAAACCGATCGTCAGGGAGCCGAAGGGTTCTGAGTCTTCGCTACGAAGTTCGGTACGAAATCGAGCGTCACGGATCCCCATCCCCTGGATGCTTGACTTCGCAGGAAAAGTCATGCAGTTTCCTCAGAGGAAAAGAAGGGAATAGTCGCATGACCTATCCCTCTTCTCGACTTCGGTGATGTCCAGTACCCATACTGGTCTGTCCGTTTGCCATGAAGTCTCTCGCATCCTCCTATCCCCATGCAGCGAAGTTCTCGGTAGTGGATAGGACACCGACACTCCATGGTGGGTGTCGATGGTATGGGTACTGTGACAAGCTATTAAGACGAAGTAATGATTGTTCTGTAACAACCGAACTAAGTCCACAGCGTAGTTCGTAACTGACTCGGGCGCTCTGACAGCTGCCGACTGACTGGTTCGGTATCGGAAGTGAGGTGCAATTTGTTCAAAGCATCCGAGTAAGTCACGTGACCTTCGCCTTTAAAGGGTTATGCCGAGAGACCAAACAAATAATGTATTTGTTTGTCACCAATACTTTGTTTGTCACCAATGCCGGACAGCGAGGTGATGATTCTCTTAAGGCATGTGCCCAACAGGCGAAAGTCAATTGCCTTCTAGAGACCGAGGTCCCTGAAGGCAAAACATCTCATAGTTGTTGAATCTCAGCTAAGGAGAAACAACACTATGTGCCGTTGAAGACGAAGGTAAATATTGAATGCAACCTACGTCTTCACAGACGAATCGAGAGAAAGATTCTCAAGATTCAGAACCTGTGCTTACAAATGACTGAAAACTCTAACCGCTATTTCATTGCTGTCCGGTGAGAAGTCGTAGTTGCAATGAAAGCGGGGCGTTCTTCACTAATGAAACACAGGGGAGAGCCACCTGAAGAACTGCTTCTCATGGGCTGAACGTTTGGAAGTAGAGCTGGCAGGTGTGGGAATAGGCGATGTCTTTCAATACATCTGCTAATCCGGGGTGAACAATGAATAATTGCACACCTACGAATAAGAGATATTTTGAGGACAAACTCAGATTCCGCAAAAATCATTCGCATTATCGCAGTGCGATGCAGCAAGAGACTATTACAGAATTCTGTTACCGTGCGGTAAACAGAAATGATGAAAGTCGAAGAGATATCTCTGTTGTAAATTCTCGCAATACTGAAGGCGATGAATTCGAGCGTCACAGCAGTAGATGGTCATTCATGTATGCGAGAATCCCCGTTAATCAGAGACTTAAGTCTGTGATTGTTGGGCAGAGATACGGTTGGTATTCAATCAAAGCAGGGGAGAAAGACATAACCAACCCTGCATCTCGAGGCGGCAGCTGGTGCTGAAATGCCTCGGGCAATTCAATACGTAGTAGCTGTCGCTGACTCGTCATCCTGAGTTGCCAAGTAATCCTTTCCACGAAGGAATGCGTTCGGCTAGAACCACCGAGCATAAAAAGATATGCTCGAGAAATTATATTTAGGCGAAACGAATTTCGGTAAATACAAAAGCTGAAATGGTGTTGTCGTGACAAAACCATAAGTATATAAAATTGAAACTGGAAACTCCTGGGAGGTTGCAGACAACCCCGACTTGCAGTTCAATTAGAATACTCCTCGTCTAAGTCGCAATCCGTAGAGTAACTAGGATATGCGCCTACCCCTCGGACAATTCAACTGCTTAGCAGAATCATGTCCGCGAGGTTAATATACGTAGTAATATTTGTAGGATTCTGAACAACGATCTCCATCCTAAATTCTTTCCTTCAAGAAAACACAAAATAAGGATTGGAGATCGACCACCTTCGATCTCTATCAAAGAGAGTGAAGGAGAAGTCTTCCTCGAAGGAAAGCTTCAATGGTGAACAGAATAACTAAGACGATAGTTCAAGCCAAACTGGATGTTCCCGTCCGTTCTTCTCTATTCCAGGTTGGTCGCCTACTGTGAGATAGTCTTCTTTCAGCAGCAGTCTTCTTCCCAATGCTAGAAATTCCAAGAATTCGAGCATAGGCGAGGTTCCCGATTATCGTGTAACAATTATCGGGGATTCTCGTCTCGCTCACTTTGGACCGTGGTCTCGCCTAAGTGTTTGGAGATCGTAAATAACTCTAACACTGAATGCGCTAGAAATTCCGTAGAATTCTAAGCACTCTGCGAAACCCCACCGAATTCGTCAAACGATAATCGGCTGGTGGTTCCCCCTCTCGATTCCCGTAGAAATCGAGAATGGGGCAGGATCCCTCCTCAACGACCGGGGCTTACGTCAGGTAGGACCCGAAGGTTCCCCCCCACGGTAGCGCAGTCCCCAACGTGGGATCCTACAGAGAAATCTCTGTAGGATCCCTCCCCTTTCCCTCGTAGCCGTAAGGAGAGAGGGAATGGGGGAGGAACTTGGGATACTTGCTCGCCTTCCCAGTGGAACTAGCAGTTGGAGAAGAGTAGGAGCAGCCATCGCCTTGCGGCGATGGCCTCTCAGAGTCTGGGAAAACGTTTTCCCAAGGAGGTTACGAACTCGCCCTGTAGGTAAGGGTCTGCCGCCACTGTGAACTTCGTCTGGGTGGGGCTGATCGACACCTGACAGGAGAGAGCCGATACCGTCCTCCGACTCATTCCAGTCCTCATCGAGGTCGAAACCTCTTAGGAGGACCGGAGGGGTATCTAAATACGGTGTCCGAAGACACGTACAAACGCCGCTGTCGCAGTAGAGGAGGTGGAAGTAGCTTGTTCGACCGGCCAGATCTGAGAGAGCCTTCTTATCCGGAGACGAGAGACTCTGGTTCAAGACAGAATCGGCAAGCTCTGATCGCGGCAGGCCCACCGTCGGTTTGGGTTCCCTCTCGGGCCCCAAAACGACTCGAGCCGAGACGTGGGCTCTGCTGGTGGGAGCGGCGATCCTTCCCCGAGGTCGTTGCGCTGACGAATCAGCGCCAGTCAGCGCCATAACCTCGACAAAATTCCTCTGGATCTTGGAAGTCATAGCATCTTGCAGAGTAGGACCGTCAAGCCCCTCGAACAAGAGCATTCCGAGAACCTCCCCCTTAAGAAGGAGGAACTGCGATAGATACCTCTCGGATTCCTCCTGCCACTTGCTCGTACATCCTGGTCGGTCCGAAGATCGTACCTGGTACTTACGGCGTCGTGACAGGGTCGTGCGGGGCATGCCCCTCACGATCACCCCGCTGTGCCTCGCTCTTCCTGGTGCAAACCGAGGTGGAAGTTGCAGGCACGGGAGAGGAGCATGACAACGCTCCTTTTTCGCTCGCTGGCAGAACCAGCGGGCTTGGAGGGCTGCAGGCGATCGCCAACTTGCAGGCCTAGTCGAGCCGTTTCCCAGGGAAACTGCTGGACCGAGAACAGCGGCCCCGATCTCATGTGCAGAGGAGTGCTGCTGGTCCCCCTATCCGCCCGGTCCCTGTGGGAGCGGCGGTCAGGAGACCTGCAGAGACCACTGTCGCGGGTGAGACCGAGTGCGTCCTCGCGGCGCGTCATACCGCTGGTACAGCCGAGGCTGACACCAACGATCGAGAGGGGGGAACCTCTTCCCAGCCTCAGCCCGTGGCTGGTCAGAGACAGTCACGTTTACCAGGGTTACCAGCTGGTCGCTGCGAGAGCGGCCGCTGGCCTGGCGAGAGTCACCTGAGCGGCTCTCACCAGCTTCTGCTCCGTGCCACGGTCCTGGCGCCGAGCGAACTCTGGGGCCAAAATTTGGCTATACGTTCTCCCGCGGGAGATCGTATACTCGGAACTTCTCGCGAACGAGAGACCGAGCCGGAACCTGGCGTAGCGGCAGCGCCGCAAACACCAGGCGAGGAAATACCGGTGGTAGTCAGTACGCCTCTGGTCCCCGTCTTCTTCCTTGCGAAAGGGGAGACGGGCCCTGTTCCCAAAAGAGCAGGAGGACCGGCAGAAGAACCCCCCCGTCCCACGGGAGTGGAACGAGCCCATAGAAGTTCCCGAAGGAGCCTTCTTAGGGGGGAAACCCGGGTTACCAGGTGGTCGCTGGCTCGATGAGCGGCCGCTGGTCTGGCGATGGTCACCTGAGGCGGAGGCTCTCACCAGCCTTCTGCTCCGTGCCACGGTCTTGGCGCCGAGCGAACTCTGGCGCCGAAACTTTGGCTGCACAGTCTCCTGAGGGAGAGCGTACACTCGGGATCTCTCGCGAACGAAAGACCGAGCCGGAACATGGCGTAGCGGCATCGCCGCTAGCACCAGGCGAGGAAGTACCAGCGCTAACTGGTACTCCTCTGGTCCCCGTCTATCTCTTCCTTACGGAAGGAGAGACGGGCCCCGCTCCCGAAGGAGCAGGAGGACCAGCAGAAGGAACCCCCGTCCCACCGGGGTGGGACGGGCCCTTAGAAGTTCCCGAAGGAGACTTCTTAGGGGGGGAGGCAGCCTTCTTCTTCTTCGGCTTATGGGCCTTAGAAGTCGAAGGGGAAGAGGCAGCAGCAGACGATGAAGACGAAGATGACACCTTCCTCCTCTTCTTCCTCGTCAGCTCACGCAGGACAGTCGTCAGGTCCTCCATCCAGGCCGGAGCCGGGGCTATTGCCGAAGCAACACGGCCCAACTGCACCTGTCCGGAAGGACCTGGGACTGGGGAAGATACACCGTGGGCAGGACCAGCATGGACAGGCGCAGGAACGAGGAGCGACAGGTACAGCAACCAGCTCAGGAGCGCAGGAACAGCGGCAGCGGTAGACCCAGAAGGGACAGCCAAGCCAGCAGCGGGAACCACATCAGCGGCAGGTACGGCAGGCCCAGCCATCGCCTCGCAGAATCATCGGCAGCCAGCGGGAACCTGGGTACTGGCGGCCGGTCCAGGGGCGAGCTGCTGGAACAGCGGAAGTCTGGGCAGGCAACACGAAGAACACAGGCGGCGGCGGCATACCCCCCCTCGGTACGGCGGCGACCGTCACCGACACAGCATGGGGAGTGTAGACCAGGCAGGGGGGAGCAGCATAAGCGGCCGTGGAGGTAGTAGTGGAGACCGCCCCAGACCTCGCTAGACGCTGCAGCAGCCCGTGGATGCTAGGCACGCCCTGCCGCCGCGGTGGTCCATACCTGTCCAAGGTCGTCTCCCACGGATGTAGCACCTGCGGTAGCACAGATAGATCAGTAAGAGGGGTTCCCTCACGCTCGGGGGGAAGACATGCCCCACCCCGAACGCAAGGAAGACCCCAAATACAAAATACAACGAGGAAGCTGAGCGGGGGGCAGGAAAGAAGACGAAGAATCGGATACCAAGGGAGTCGCGGGAGAGCTTTCCCACGACTTCCTGGCAGACCTTCGCTTCCCCTATCCCCGCACAGCAGTGAAAAGTAATATGAAAATGAAACAGAATACTGCACTTAAAGGGGAAAAGATCAATTCCCGGGTAAGAGCGGAAACTTGATCCATAATAATATGATGCTATGAAACAGAATACTGCACTTAAAGGGGAAAAGATCAATTCCCGGGTAAGAGCGGAAACTTGATCCATAATAATATGATGCTATCATAAAATATATATGAAAATGAAACAGAATACTGCACTTGCGATTTCACTTTCACAGAAAATCTCGTAAGGATCAATTCCGGGTAAGAGCGAAAATTGATCCAAATTAAAATTGATGCAAATAAATAAA
This sequence comes from Macrobrachium nipponense, assembly GCF_015104395.2. Classification (NCBI taxonomy): domain Eukaryota; kingdom Metazoa; phylum Arthropoda; class Malacostraca; order Decapoda; family Palaemonidae; genus Macrobrachium; species Macrobrachium nipponense. The sequence continues at coordinate 16,102,334 of NC_061095.1, read as the reverse complement.
TGAAAATGAAAAGAATACTGCAATTGCGAATCCACTTTCATTGCATTCTATCATACAAAATAAGAGGCTCGTGCCGAGCGCAATCACGCTCTCGGCAACGAACGCACAGGGCAAAAATAATGAAGAGTACAGTGGACCCCCCGTATTCGCGTTCTCCAGATTCGCGGACTCACACATTCGCAGATTTCTCTCGGGAAAGTTTCCCTGCATTATTCGCGGAAAATTCGCGCATTAGCTGTATTTTTCTATGATAAATATCCACAAATTCCTGGTTAATTTGATGAATTTCATCATAAAATGCACTTTTTGTTATAAAACTATTAAAAAAACCATGTAGGAAAATTTTTAGTGGGTTTTTCTCGAGTTTTAACTAACAAAATAGGCTGTTTTTAGCATTTTTATAGGGGTTCCAAACATTCGCGGGTTCTAACTATTCACGGGGGGGGTCTGGTACGCATCCCCCGCGAATACGGGGGGACCACTGTACTTACATTTTTCAATTACACACTTTCGCCCAAAATACATGACTCGGCGCGAGCGCCCCGCCCTCGGCACCGAGACATAATTCAAGGGTTCAATTTATGAAAAGAGAGGAAATCGCCGCATCTACTGCGATAGCTCCATGTTGGTTCATAATTAAGTAATGAAAATGAAAACAGTGTACTTACAGTTTCATTTTCAAGTCAAACAAACCATTAGTAGAAAACACAATATAAACAAAGCATACGACGATGAAGCGGGCAGAGAGCGATGACGAACACGTCCTTCACACCCGCGGCCGAAAGCAAAAGTGGTTTGTTTACCTCCCAGTCGCGCGCAGTTAACTACCGTTCTCCCCTTGTTCGAAGCTTACGACCGTTCCAGCTGCCGCTAGCTACTTCCTATTGTTAAAGGACCGATGGTTTGTATTACGTATCGGAACAACTACTGTTCTCATTCAGTATGTCTCCCTCTCTTGAAAGACAAGTGTAGTGTTGAGACATTAAGAAACTACCTAAAAAAAAAAAATGTAATAAACATGTTATCAAATCTTTAAATAAATATATCCAAATAAAAAGGAAAAAGTACTGTGAACACAGATACTGCTTAAAGGTACAAAAAAATAAAAGACTGTACTTTAAACCATTCACACAGAAACTTACTGTATCTTGCAATGATACTTTTCTTAAAATAAATGTAAGCCAAACATTAAAGGTGAAGTGTCTGCTCCAAAATCACCAACAACCAGCTTGATGCTCCGCCATCAAAACACTAAGCCTAGCTTAACTACCTACATACACTCTTCAGGTTAGACTTCAGTGTGCAATTTATTGTTATTTTCTAGCTCTGTGTACATGTTTATGCATAGGAGTTCAGAGTAGCTCAAGTATCTAGAGATGCAATATTCACATCCTAAGTGACCTTTAAGATTTGGTACAGCAATACATAAGTTGCAAATTTCTGAAGGAATCTATGCTAAAGGCTAAACACAGAAACCAGGAAAGTTATTATTTCTTTGTAAAAATAATTATAATTCAATTAATTTAAAGCATTTTAATTGTTTGTAGTGTCCCTTTCATACAATTAAAGATTTAAGCTTTAAAAGCATATAAAAGTAGGTGCTTTTGTTACGCTACCGAAGAAAATTTTCTCGAGTTATTTACTATTAAAAATACACAAATGATAAATGAAAAAGAATAGTAGAAGAACAACAGCAAGTAAAATAAAACAAATGACGATAAAATAGCAAAACTTGTCAAAAAGTTGATACATGAACAGGCATGTCTGTTCCTTACAGTCATGTAACAGCCTTCCCTTACTTATGGCCATCACAAAAAAAAAAAAATATTGCCACAAAAATCATTCCAATTTTCACAGGAAAGATAATAAGCGACCTTTGTTACTATGATTTTACACAAAGTGGCACTTCTACAGAATGCTGATGCTAGTGCTCTACAAAGTCCAGCATTCGTATACTTGAAGGAGGGACTTTTATGCAGCTTAAAAAATACTCCCATATACGCAAATATTTCAGGATATCCTGAATTCCTATTTGCATTTCCCACAAACGAAGAAGAATATGGTCTCAATTTATACAATGGACTAATCATACTTTAACCTTCAAAAGACTGTTGTAAGTCTGTATCCATATCACAAGACAGATAAAAATTCTTGCGTGTCAGCAAAATGCTTGACGTTAGTCAACGGATAACCAATTTTTGCTGTTCCAACTGAAGCTACACCTTTATCCATCGTAATTTCTTCCTCTGTGGTACCTGGCCATGTACATAAAGGCAGAACATAAAATATGAAATAAAAATTTATTATGATCGAGGCACGACACAATATATGATTCAAAAGGTAAGAATAAAAACTTAAATGGGTATCCTCTACGTTTTATTATCTAAATTTTATACTAAAATTTGTTTTTACGTACACTCACATAAAATTACATCCTTCAATAATAATAATAATAATAATTGTATCTCAAATCACCATGCACCCAAATAAATGACCACAGGAAGAACATCCTTAGTACAAAAAGACAAGAGTAAGGGAAATATAGCCAGTAACTACAGGCCTATCACCTGCCTACCAATAATGTGGAAGTTACTAACAGGTATCATCAGTGAAAGGCTATACAATTACCTAGAGGAGACAAACACCATCCCCCACCAACAGAAAGGCTGCAAAAGGAAGTGTAGGGGCACAAAAGACCAGCTCCTGATAGACAAAATGGTAATGAAGAACAGTAGGAGAAGGAAAACCAACCTAAGCATGGCATGGATAGACTATAAGAAAGCCTTCGACATGATACCACACACATGGCTAATAGAATGCCTGAAAATATATGGGGCAGAGGAAAACACCATCAGCTTCCTCAAAAATACAATGCGCAACTGGAATACAATACTTACAAGGTCTGGAATAAGACTAGCAGAGGTTAATATCAGGAGAGGGATCTTCCAGGGCGACTCACTGTCCCCACTACTCTTCGTAGTAGCCATGATTCCCATACAAAAAAAGTACTACACAAGATGGATGCCGGGTACCAACTCAAGAAAAGAGGCAACAAAATCAACCATCTGATGTTCATGGACGACATCAAGCTGTATGGTAAGAGCATCAAGGAAATAGATACCCTAATCCAGACTGTAAGGATTGTATCTGGGGACATCAGGATGGAGTTTGGAATAGAAAAATGCGTCTTAGTCAACATACAAAAAGGCAAAGTAACGAGAACTGAAGGGATAAAGCTACCAGATGGGAGCAACATCAAACACATAGATGAGACAGGATACAAATACCTGGGAATAATGGAAGGAGGGGATATAAAACACCAAGAGATGAAGGACACGATCAGGAAAGAATATATGCAGAGACTCAAGGCGATACTCAAGTCAAAACTCAACGCCGGAAATATGATAAAAGCCATAAACACATGGGCAGTGCCAGTAATCAGATACAGCGCAGGAATAGTGGAATGGACAAAGGCAGAACTCCACAGCATAGATCAGAAAACCAGGAAACATATGACAATACACAAAGCACTACACCCAAGAGCAAATACAGACAGACTATACATAACACGAAAGGAAGGAGGGAGAGGACTACTAAGTATAGAGGACTGTGTCAACATCGAGAGCAATATCTGAAAACCAGTGAAGACGAGTGGCTAAAGAGTGCATGGGAAGAAGGACTAATAAAAGTAGATGAAGACCAAGAAATATACAGACAGAAGAGAATGACAGACAGAACAGAGGACTGGCACAACAAACCAATGCACGGAAAATACAGAAGACAGACTAAAGAACTAGCCAGCGATGACACATGGCAATGGCTACAGAGGGGAGAGCTAAAGAAGGAAACTGAAGGAATGATAACAGCGGCACAAGATCAGGCCCTAAGAACCAGATATGTTCAAAGAACAATAGACAGAAATAACATCTCTCCCATATGTAGGAAGTGCAATACGAAAAATGAAACCATAAACCACATAGCAAGCAAATGCCCGGCACTTGCACAGAACCAGTACAAAAAGAGGCATGATTCAGTGGCAAAAGCCCTCCACTGGAGCCTGTGCAAGAAACATCAGCTACCTTGCAGTAATAAGTGGTACGAGCACCAACCTGAGGGAGTGATAGAAAACGATCAGGCAAAGATCCTCTGGGACTATGGTCAGAATGGATAGGGTGATACGTGCAAATAGACCAGACGTGACGTTGATTGACAAAGTCAAGAAGAAAGTACCACTAATTGATGTCGCAATACCATGACACCAGAGTTGAAGAGAAAGAGAGGGAAAAAATGGATAAGTATCAAGATCGGAAAATAGAAATAAGAAGAACATGGGATATGCCAGTGGAAATTGTACCCATAATCATAGGAGCACTAGGCACTATCCCAAGATCCCTGAAATGGAATCTAGAAAAACTAGACGCTGAAGTAGCTCCAGGACTCATGCAGAAGAGTGTGATCCTAGAAACGGCGCACATAGTAAGAAGAGTGATGGACTCCTAAGGAGGCAGGATGCAACCCGGAACCCCACACTATAAATACCACCCAGTCGAATTGGAGGACTGTGATAGAGCACAACAACAAAAAATAATAAAATAAATAAATAAAAATAATAATAATAATAATAATAATAATAATAATGATTCCTTGGGAAAGGATCTTTACCATAATTTCCCTCAGTCTACTCAGCTGTAAATGAGTACCTATCCCTGATGGGGTAGGGTCCAGCTATGGGTTAAATAGCAAAACTCAGCAATGATGGAAAGAAATGAAGGAATAAACGACAACAACGTAAATGGAACCTCTGGCAACAGAGGAGCTTTCGTCCGGCAACCGGTATTCAACCCAATTGAAGGGGAAGACGGTCAGGTACTTGGAGGTCGTCATCCAGCAACTGATCACCACAATGACAATAATCAACAGCCTGAGATTGGAGCTACAGAGGCAAAAAGGAAGAAATGGACAAGAGAAGAAAATAAGGAAATATGGAGATGCTACATCAGAAGCAACCCGACGGAGAGAGGATATAGAAGAAGATTGGTCAACATCTGGAATGAGATGGAATGGACAACCCCCCACCTAGAGCAGAGGCTGGCAGACCAAGTAAGGAACATAAAGAAAAAGAACTGGCTCTCCCCACACCCCCCAATCAGAGCAGAGGCTGGCAGACCAAGTAAGGAACATAAAGAAAAAGAACTGGCTCTCCCCAACAGAAAGAGAAGAACTGGAAAGGGAAATGTCACACGACAACGAATTACACGAAGACGAACTGAGAGACGATGCCACAGAAGACGACAGGGAGGATGAGGTATCAAACAACGACACACGAAGAAACACCGACGAAGTAACAGAGAGGACGGAATGGGTAGAAAAGATCAGACAATGGATGGAGCCAGATACAGAGAGAACAAAGATCCCCTCCATGAAAGCCTAAAAACACACAAGAAATTAAGGGAGAAAACAAGTGAGGTCAATGAAATAATGGGCATAATACACACCACCAGTATCACAGAAACAAATAACTTGACATATGCAGGAGCAAGATTAGTAGCAGAACTGATGGGGATTCGAACACCAACACCACCAGCACAATCAACCCAACAGAAACCAAAACAGCAACCTCCTTGGAAAAGGCGCCTGGAAAAGCAAATCATGGTGATGAGATCTGACTTGAGTAAACTGAACAGAGATGGCAGAAAAAAGGTAAGAAGCAAGAAAACAAGGAGGAACTCAACGAGAAATACAAAGTACAAGAGAGGGGACTAAAACAGCACCATAGAAGATGTAAAACAGAGGCTTAAGGCCAAAAGCACATAAGATCCAACGGTACGTGAACAGGAATAAGGGATACCAACAGAACAAACTATTCGGAACTAACCAGAAAAGACTATACAGCCAACTAAGAGGGGAAGACAACCACCCAGAAATTCCTGAAGCCGAACCAAGTAAGAGACTCTGGGAAAACATATGGAGCAATCCGGTATCACACAACAAACATGCAACATGGCTCCAGGAAGTCAAGGAAGAAGAAACAGGGAGAATAAAACAAAGATTCACAGACATCACGACAGACACAGTCAGACACCAAACTAAAGAAAATGCCAAACTGGAAAGCCCCAGGTCCCGATGAAGTCCATGGATACTGGCTCAAAAACTTCAAAGCCCTACACCCACGAATAGCAGAACAACTCCAGCATTGTATCTCAAATCACCAAGCACCCAAATGGATGACCACAGGAAGAACATCCTTAGTACAAAAAGACAAGAGTAAGGGAAATATAGCCAGTAACTACAGGCCTATCACCTGCCTACCAATAATGTGGAAGTTACTAACAGGTATCATCAGTGAAAGGCTATACAACTACCTAGAGGAGACAAACACCATCCCCCACCAACAGAAAGGCTGCAGAAGGAAGTGTAGGGGCACAAAAGACCAGCTCCTGATAGACAAAATGGTTTAATGAAGAACAGTAGGAGAAGGAAAACCAACCTAAGCATGGCATGGATAGACTATAAGAAAGCCTTCGACATGATACCACACACATGGCTAATAGAATGCCTAAAAAAATAATAGGGCAGAGTAAAATACAATCAGCTTCCTCAAAAAATACAATGCGCAACTGGAATTACAATACTTACAAGGCGGTCTGGAATAAGACTAGCAGAGGTTAATATCAGGAGAGGGATCTTCCAGGGCGACTCACTGTCCCCACTACTCTTCGTAGTAGCCATGATTCCCATGACAAAAGTACTACAGAAGATGGATGCCGGGTACCAACTCAAGAAAAGAGGCAACAGAATCAACCATCTGATGTTCATGGACGACATCAAGCTGTATGGTAAGAGCATCAAGGAAATAGATACCCTAATCCAGACTGTAAGGATTGTATCTGGGGACATCAGGATGGAGTTGGAATAGAAAAATGCGCCTTAGTCAACATACAAAAAGGCAAATTAACGAGAACTGAAGGATAAAAGCTACCAGATGGGAGCAACAACATCAAACACATAGATGAGACAGGATACAAATACCTGGGAATAATGGAAGGAGGAGATATAAAACACCAAGAGATGAAGGACACGATCAGGAAAGAATATATGCAGACTCAAGGCGATACT
>NC_061095.1:15963401-16094718 GCF_015104395.2 Macrobrachium nipponense | reverse complement strand
TTCCTACAATAGCAGGCAAAGGCTGTTGTCAGAACTGGGGGCATAGCAGAGGCCATGGCAATTACATCAGAGTAGTTGAGTACATAAGCTATTGAGTGATTATGTAAGTTTGCAACAGCATTCATATCAATAGCAGCAGTCTACTCCTTTGTGGCATTCAAGAACTTTGGGGTGGAGGGGAGACAGGAATGAGGCTCTGCACTAGTTACTACAGATACAGGCAAAAGGCATTAGGCAATGTGGATGAAATAAAGGGAAGCAGACACACTACTGACTCCTCAATGGATAAATAAAACACATCCCCAAACTGCACATGCAACACTGGCAACCTTATTCTTGAGGTGAGCCAGGAAAAAGCCATTCTCTGAATGAATTCCAATGAATGGAGGAATAGGTGCAATTAGATCAAATGGGCAGACGGTAGAGAGGGAAAATTCCTCCCGGAAATAACAGAGCATGCCGGCCAGAGGTGAGGCTCTCGGTTGAAACAACGGTAGGGGGCGGACATGATCACACATGGCCTATTGCGTCTTAATCGAGTGTTCTAAACAAGAGGAGGCAGCATTGCAGAGGTGGAAGCATTGTCCAGGACAAGTCTTGAGACCACCACCTGCAGCTTTAGATGAAAAATGTTTAAATACCCACCTCTGAGAGTACAGGAACCACTGATCCATGGACCAGTCTACACAACACTGAACAAGTCTTTTTGGGTGACAACTGCTGGCCCTTATAAGAACGATATTTAATGCTTGTTCTTCTCTATAGGCAACAAGAAAAGATCTGCAAGACTTCCTTCCTAGTCCATACAAGTACATAGTGGCATGTTTAAAGTTAAGTGTTTCCTCAAAATAATTTGCACCAGAGGTCAAAACCTGACAGAAACTAATAGTAAATAACTTCCTGTAGATTGTTATAAAAACTATACAGCAAATAATTAACGAAAATGTAAAATTTTACTTTTAGTAAGCTTTCATGTTACACAAGGGCATTAGCCCCTGTTGGGGGCTAATGGTATCAATGCACCTGAAGGTTCTTTGCAGCATCCCTTCAGCCCGTAGCTACAAGCCCTTCCATTCCTTGTAAACTGTACCTCTGTTCATATTCTCTTCAATCTTACTTTCCACCCTCTCCCACCAACTCATTCTTAGTGCAACTGAGAGGTCCCATACCAAATACAGATGTACTAGAAAAATAGTGAAATCATGTACCACAATGTAAGGAATCCAGCCCCATGATTTGTGAAATTATTGAAAACTGCATATTAAAAAACATGAACAACTGAATGAAAATAAATAAGCTTCAAAAACTGAGTATTCACAGGAATTATTGATGTTAAACATGCCAACAACTTGAAATTAATACTAGTTACTAAATTATTTAAAATTGCATAACACTAAAATCAACACCCCAAAGGCAGCAACTTAACTGATGAAGTAAATGGTTGAAAATGAATGGCATGACAGTAACACCATACATCACAATTACAGCAAAAAAGAAAAAGATAATTCTGGGAAGCACAATCATTCAAGAAAAAAGCCATGTACAAAGGTGTATATCAAGTGGGCGTGGTTGGGAGCCATTTGCATGGAAGGCTTTGTTCCTATGAGAGTACAAACCCTTGTTTTTCATATGGAATACCTTTAACGACAGCTGGTCCAATCACTGAAGGTTGGTAACAACGCTATTGACTGGCAGCAGCAAGTGAGTGTGTGGAGGAACCCACCCACTCACTGTTGAGCAGTGTCACTTTTACTTAAACAGAAGTACTGTGTGCATTTTCCATCATGGCTGCTGTTAAAGCTGTTTTCCTTGTCTGTGTTGTTACTGATTATGGCTTGTTCATGGGTCACAGGCCTTTTTGCCTTCACTTAGCATTCTGAGAGAGCCTTCCTTATTTACCTTCATAGAACATGTCTTTGACAAAAAGTTCCCTGGAAATGGTGTTCAAGGACTGCCATCATTTCTGGTTTGGCTTTGTATCAAGAATGAACCTGTGAAACACTTGCTGTTCCAAGTATCTCTGTTGCTCCAGATGTTGCTGCTTTGGCATCTTCAGCTTCTGTTCCTTTAGGATGTCTGCCTTGATTCTAGCCTTGGCAGGAATGGAGGTAGGTGGTGAGACTAAAGTTCGAAGGAAGTTGAGGAAGTAATGCTGTGCTTCATCTTCATTGTCCTTTCACCTTTCTTGTCTTTCTCTTCTTTGGACAGATGGAAGCATAGTAGACAGCCTTCCACAAGAAGGCTAAGAAGTCTCCACAGACATTGGTCCTCTGCTGGCAATGCCAGGAATCCTAGGACCCATTTACAGGGCAGATGATCATAGGCAGTGTGGGTAGTTTATTTTTTGCTGCTTCTGGTCACCCATGTGTTTTTGGAAAGAACTGACTTGCACTTCCCAGGATTCATAGCTGTCAGTGTCCTAGAACATTCAAGCAATTGATCCTCAGACCATTGCAAGCACGGCTTGTACTCCTGTGCATAGCACCAGCTGTCTGCTCGACTAAGTTGGTCTGCACATCCCGATGCTACCCAGGCTCACATGCTGCTGTGTGCTACACTGACCCATACACTCCCTACAATGGGTCTATGTGGGACAGGCAGCGTGCACTCCAGTTCTCTTGTTGATGTGGCAGGACCAACCAGGCTGGTTCTGCTCCCCTGTCACAGCATGAAACCAGTACAGTTGATTGTGTGTAATCACCTTTGTCATCCTGAGTTGATGTCTGGGACATGAAGACAGGCTACTACTTATGTCTCTGTCTGCTTTAGTGGAAGGCCAGGATTTTACTGGCCCTGATCCGTTGCGTTTGAGCACCCGTGCAGACATAACTAGAGAGGCATTTTCACAAGATTATTGAGCTAATCCAAAACTGCAATGGTCTTGAGGAAGCAAACAGGATAAGTTCTCAACCCTGGTGTCTTCCATGGTGTGTAACTTGGAGTCCATCCTGGCATCTACACAGTCTTTTCAGTTGCACTGGTCCTGGCTTGCTTGGAGTGTGCTTGAGGTGGTATATTCTCTGATCTCTGGATTGGAGATTTTAGTATCCTCTATTGTTTCTGGAACTTCTTTCCCTACCTCTGACATGGCAGCAGAAATAACACCTCCCAGACTCTATGGGATGACAAAAAACCTACAGTAGAAGTTGCAACACTGTAGACACTAACTTGCAATATATTTACAATTCTGTAACACTACAGATGCTCTTGCTAAATTAATAAATGGTAAGGACTTTCTTAATGTGTTTCACCCTGTAATTTGTTGTTATTCTAATCCCAGATATCTTGACTTTGCAGTGACTTGGAACTGAGATCACTGGAAAACCTGTCCAAATTATTTTGGCGATAACAGCAAAGATATTGAAAAATCTAATGAGGAGTCTTTCAATACAGATGGCCATTCATGGCAATAAAAATACTGAAAGAAAAAATAGAGAACCGTAAAAACAATAAATAGCAACAAGTATAAGAACATTTTCCTTCTTTACACAAGTTACAGAGTAAAATAATCTCATAAGCACAAAAAGGATATAGGAAAACGAGGCAATTTATGTTTTATACATGATTATTTCATGATTCTTCCAAAAGTCCTTTGGGATCTTACATTATTCATGGGTATAGCATGTCAAGAGTACAGAGTCCGTGCTCAGTAGTGACACACACGCCTGCAGACGATGCTCACTTTGGACTAAATTCTGGAACATCACACAAGCTATTCTTTGAGCAATTAAGTGTACATACTGTATATAGTAAATTCTATTATTTTAGCTGCAATCTTCTTGAAGTACATGTATCTACCAATAGCACTGATATCACACAAAAGCATTTGACTTACAAAACTTATTTGCTGTTGCAGAATTTGGTCCTAATGCTTCTAAAATGATGATATTTGGTAAGATGTGACAGGTTGTCAAAGGAAGAGGTAGAACAGAGTCGAGGGATTAACAGCACCTAATATGTCATTACTGAATTGGTTCCCTGCCTCCTCCCAGCACACTCTAGGCATGGCATTACTGTGCAATACATTGTCAGGCTAGTAATAATGTTGTTAATAGGCTTCTAACAATCTTAATGAATCTTGGCTGTTAACTTTCTTTAAAACAATGGTTAACAAATTTCAGCCATAAGACACATCAAGATTTCCTACTTCTTGGGCAACAAGCAACATCCCTGAAAAGAATAAACTTACAAATGCTAGGCAATAACTGTGTCTTTATCAAACAGTGAATGGCTCTACATTTATTAACGCTAGGGTAAGCATAATTAGCCTACTACAATTACAGTTCCCAAACCTTAAGAATAACATTTCTCAACCTTTATATATATCTATATATATATATATATCTTTTCTCACAAATATTGCCATGGATATGCAAGTTCTTTCCCTTTCCTACTACATGACTAGGCTAGGAGGACACCAATGACAGATTTTATCTACACATAATTTCAATGTGGGGTAGCTTCATAATGCAGCAAGTGCTATGGTGAAATTCTTTGCTCTCTTTCTTCACCAGTTTATTTTGCTTTTCATGTGTTCATAATGCACCCCATAACACTGATTATTGATGAAAATACTGTATCCATCAAAATGAAGAGAAGCAATGTGATTCAGTTAATAGGTAAATGGTTTAAAAGACATTGATGAATGAACTAAATGAATGATGATAAATCAGGGTCAGGGTCAGGGCTAGTACATGAAGTGAAAAACTTTGTCTTGAGACCAGACCTGTTTATAAGGAACAGTTTGAAGCCTGTTTGTTGTACAGTAAGAGCTATACTCTGATAGATGATACCTTATTATCTTTAGCGTGCAACAAAGATTCAATGATGAGCATCATAGTTAACTGTAATTGTAGTAAATCATGTGCCCTTGTTGAAAAATATATAATCCCTGTAAATGTTTGGGTATTAGTTAGTTACAAACCATTGTTGGCAATATACTGAATAATGTACAGGGATTAAATTTCCTACATTGGTGATGTGGGATTAATGTTGTGGCTTATCATAAGTGTGAAAGTTGAGTATTAACTAATGGTGCATTATAAAAAGATGATCAAAAATATCAAATGGCGAGTTGAGCATCGATCTGTGTCAGCAGGCGAATGTTGTCAGTCCTACACTACGCCACAACACCAAGGCAGTTTTCAAAACAATACAAATCAACTGTGATTTTAATGAACAGTAAATGGGAACTTGGACTTTTCACAATATACAATAACTTATTGAGCATATGCACATTTACATCATTCGAGCATGAAAGATGATGTGTTTTACATCATGATATAACAAAGTTTAGAAAGAATGTAGAGGTACAAGAATGATCAGCTATGGGCAGTAAATGTGGAGGAGAACCCCAAAAAGGATTCTTGACCCCACCACTGCCCTAATTGACTGGCTGGCTCAAAATTGCATATGTATATATTCTTATATACACACTTTCAAACAGATTACCTCTTAAAGTGAGGAGCAAATTGATATTAGGGGCAGTAGACGGGATGCATTGCCATCACTTTCCATCTGAATTATGTTTCCCTTGACACCTTTAGCTATAACTTGAAAGTCTACTGATATCCCTTACTACAGCCATGCATACCATTTTCTTGGTTATAAGCTAATGATGAAAAGAAATTTCTATAATAGTCATAATACCTAATCAGTGTATTTACAAAACAGTGTGATGGACCTGAATAATGATTTTAACCACTTCATTTGGCAAGAAATTTTCCCACAAGAAAAGCACAAAACTAAATTTAATCTTGTTATGATCATATTGAAGTGTTTTGGTGTATACTCTTGAGTTCTCTAAAATGTAGCAATTGTTAGACCATTTAGACTCATTATGTAAGTAACTTTATGGCTGATTTTACTCTTCAAATTTTGATCTGACTGAACCAGCCCAAAGTCCATTCAGAGGAAAACTTAGTAATGACAGTTGATGTCACCATCAAAATGCTTATACACTAATCATTTTGGATCTACAGTTTCCAAATAATGCCCAGTTGTCACTACTTTCATTTTTCCTTGATAAGACTGGTGAACTCAGGGATAAAATCAGAGAGTGACACTTTGTTCAGAAATATGCACATGATACTAATACTGCTAAAAGGGTTATTTTGACAAAAAATTGTATGTTGGTTAGGTGCTCTCCTGACTATTGTAAATAAATGAAAATGGACTGTTCCCCATAATGGTGTTCATGTAAAAAAACAATGTATTCAACCAATTCAATCCATCTTGAATTCTATCCTCCTGAGGTTATTACAAAAGTGGATCCCTTAGTATAAAACAGAACACTTCTTTTAAAGAACTCTCGGTTGTATGGTAAATAGTCAAAATGCTCTCTGAAAATACAATGACACAGACACACAAAGGTATACAGTATATATTTATATGTGTATATATATATAAAGTCTATTGAAAGGTGGGACTTACAGGAACAATGGAGGTGCCAGAAACCTATACATGGCTATTGTAACAACTTCTTTAAAATATAAGATTAGTAAAATGAATTTCCACTTCACACACATATGCAAATGTATAAACAGACTTGCTCATATACAGACATGCAGTATTTGCACTTATACGGTCGTACAATCACACAACATGATCACCGTACTATATATCAATTCCGTTGTCATCACAAATGACGCAATTTTGATGTCCATTCAAATAGTGATGGAAGGATATATTTCAGAATGCAAAGAGTATTATCATCTTGTCATTTGACACTTATTCCTTTCTAACAAGTCCCACCTCCTGCTGAAGCTTTGCTATAAAATCTTCTCTGGAACAATGTCGGTTGCAATCTAACTCCCGATAACCCAAATGAAACGAAAACATTCTAAGTAATGAATGAAAAAATCAAGTATTAACATGAAAAATTTACTTTTCAACTGTTTGCTAATTGAATTAACATCAAAAGACTACAAAATACAATCAGGTGCTCTACTTATCATAAGCATAGATTCACCATACTTTTAAATATCAGTCCTTTTAAATATCAGTCTTGCTGAATGAAAAAGCTGTCATAATACTGCATACCTTTACTATTTTCATTGTTGTGTATGCAATCTTATATTAAGTACTCTACCTCATTTTAATGTTGGGAAGTGAATGTGGGAGTACATTAGTACTGTAACTGTAAATTTTCAATAGAACACTTGTATACATACGTAATGATTGATAAATAATCTGACCACCAGCATTTGCATGAAATTACACCACCACCCTTGGCTGTATTTTGATCCATGAGAAGTACTAAAGAAAATGCCATTTCCATATGTAAAGAATTAACCAGTCTCTGCATTGTACATAGATATATACACATATATACTGTATGATATGTGCGTGTATTTACAGAGGTTTTGTGCATGTTTGCGTAAATCTCATTCCCTCCTACTTACTGTCACAAGCAACTTCCATGTTATATGTAGCATACTTTTAATTATACACTTTGTCATAAATCTATAAATCTTACTCACATACTAAAACAGCAACAAGTTTCTCAACACCTTGATGAGTAGTTTTCAGGCACTCATAAATCATCTCAGAATATAACTCTTTTTGGGATTAAAAGACAAAATATAAATACTCAAGTAAAATAGACTTGCAAATATATATATGCACAGTATACATGTGTGTACATACACACCATATTTAAATTGTTCCAGGGCACACATCTGTATGCATACAAATGTATACACACATGTATATTGTGAATATGCATATATATTCCTAATCACCCACACACACACAATCTTTCATACATGAACATACAAGAGTTGACACTCCATAAATATGTAAACACATACTGTGCATATATACTCATATATCACTTCAGTAAACATGACAACTCGCTTTCATGATGAAAGAATTTCAGCTCAACATATGTCTCTTAATAAGCTAATGTATGGCATTACCACAGTATTCAATGCAGAAATATAACTACAAAGTATTGTAACTGGAACACATTCTTATTTTCACACAGTAATAAAGGTCAATTAATAGAGTATTTGGAATAAGCCCTTTTCCTTTATTTTGACTCCTACAGGCGGATTTATGATTTGAGCTTAACGACATACAATTATATCACATTTCAACTTCTTGGTTCTAAGGACCAAATATAACTCGCAAGTGTCAATCGCTTAAGCAATAAAAGAATAAGACTTTGAATCCTCAGTTAAGTATTCATGACTAAAACCTGCGTCAAGTGATTTTTATGACTTATGTATTCAAATCTTAACCAACATACTGTACTTCTAAATAAAGCACCTGAGAGAGTGACGTGAACAAACGAGAAGAAAAGTGGTGTGAAGGGTGATGATCAATTACTGGAAAAGGAGGGGAATAAAAAGGAAACATAAGCATAAAATATGTTATGTATAGAATCCTTTCTAACTATTCAGTCATTCTTTCCCCACCAGGTCACACTTTTTTTTTCTTTTTTTACATATTTCTGAAGTTTTTGATCAGATCTCTGCATGAGCAGAACAAGAAGTAAATACATAATAATGATTAAAAAAATTGTGTTGATAAATAGGAGACCTACAAAAGTCATGCCTATTTCCCATGGATAAAAGAGATCATTAATCATTATCCTCTCAAATAAGGACACATGACGCGTAGCTTTTTTGTATTTTTATGTACACAGAGGAGTGAGAGTGACAGACAGACAGAGAGAAAGGAAGATAAAAAGACGGAAAGAGTTCTTTGGGGATAAAAATGAAGTCCCATACAAAGACTAAACTTGTTATGTGTTGGTGCAATTAGCGGAGTTGTACAGACACGGAAGGCTAGGCGCTGGCTGGCTGGCTGGCTGGCGGAATGGCTTGTAGGCATACAAAGCTGGTAAATCCTAGGTTTTATCACTTTGGCGTCGCCTCTACAGAACTACAGTAAGAACTTTACACTAGAGCCTACAGTGACCTTCGGCTTCACGGGCAGCTCAACAGCAATCTCAGATTTTTTGTTTTCACAAATTTATCATCGATAAATCTAAGGTGACAATTTTTGTTCTTTTGGTTTTGGGAGAGTTGATATTCACTGAATTTAATGAGAGCATTGACATCATTCATGATACAAAGATCATTTTATTTATTTATTTTTTGTTAAATCATCACTTTTTAATGAAAGGTTTAATAGCTTTCCTCTCTGAAATGTCTCCGTTCTTGCGAAAAGCGGCCTCCACCTGCCCAGGCTGCCGAGGGTCAGAGCTACACACGAGACTTATTAATCATCTCACCACCATCAATACTGACTGACTGTTCGGTTGTCGTCGTAGGACTCACTTGCTACTAAAGTGTGTGTGTGTGTGTGTGGGTGACCCTTTCGTCATGGAACCGCCCCCTTTTTTTGCTCTGGTTAGTTTCTTCTAAGCTGTAAGAATAACATGATGCCATTGAGATGAGAAAGACGGTTTGATTTACATAGCTAAGGGCAACAAGATTATTGCCATGTTTTGTACCACATACCCCAAATGGACGAGAAAAAGAGAGACCGACAAAGGACTGATCTCACTACCACACACGGATTAACAGTAATTACATTATGCTGAAGATAAACGTTTTCTTCTGTCTTTGCATTGTTACTCTTTTTCTTTCTGAAGCAAATGTAGAAGCTGGCTAATTTCATAAATGCAGTTTAGTTAGTTAAGTTTGATATCACTAAATGACTTTAACATGAAAGACGAACAGCTGTGCCGAAATTTCAATTGGATGATGGAAGCTGCGATATTCAGAACTGCTGATAATAATAATTTTTTTTTGTTTTTTTATACTTTTCCACTGCACACGTCGTGAAGGGCTTCTTCTCTCGTCTATAAAAAAAAGAAGCTTAAAAAAGATGGTTCCTTTCCACTCACTCCTTCTCCGGCGGTCTCTTTCTTCTGAACCAGTTCCTTCTCAAGTATTGAAGAATTCCAGCACGTGCTCCTCTCTCTCTCTCTCTCTCTCTCTCCCACACTCTTTCAAAAGGCATATCCTTACCCCGTTAATAGGGATGAACGAGCTGCAAAAATACGAGAGCATGAAAGACAATATAATACGAAATTCAATCAAAACATTAAAAACGAAAAAATAAGGAATTGATCTATGCAATGTTGTGACCCACTAATCGTTCAAATCAGGTAGACGCCATCAATTCCCACAGCATCAAACTTAGGACAGAACTTTCTTCTTCCCTGAATCTATTTTCTTCACATCCTTTAGTGCTATATTCTCAATATTTCCATGAAACTAGGAACCATTAGTATATTGCCATCAGGACTATCAAGTCTTTGAATATCTTACGTGTAAAAGTTACTCTTTAAGACCAATCATTTGTTACTCTTGAATATTACATTAAAGAATTTCCAATTCTGAAAATCATCTGCCTTCTAGAGTTAATATTACACTCAAATGTTCATAATTACTGTTAATGAATATCAATTCTAGCAAAAATATAGTTATAAGACTTGAATTATTTAATTAAGACATCTACTTTTACACAACTGACCCATGAATGTATAGCACCCTTTCCAAATCACAGATGTGCCAAGGCAAATGCTTAAATAGAAACTATACTTGATAAATTTTAAAATGTTGTGGACATATTTAAATGTGGCGAGAAGTCCCGTAGATTCTTACACAAGAGAGTTCACACACAAAATAAATTTTAGACACACACAAAAAAATGAACACACACAATGTATGAGAGTACTAGCTTTTGCTGGCTCTTTCAAAAAGGACAAGCTGAGAAATCATAAAATGGCGTGTGCAGCAGGATGCCCCTAAGGGAGAGAGAGCTTGTGAGAAGACCGAAACAAAATGAACCGCATGAAATGTCACTGAGCTACATTTCATTGAGCTGAGTCACCAATAAAGCAGCAGCCAATTAATGATGGGAAGGAAGTGGAGGGGAGGGGGGAGGTTGGTGGTGATGGATATAAAGGTTTCTCGTTTTGATTCTTTTTTTTAATTCATGATCTGAAGGTGGTTGTAGGATGGTTGTAGTACGGCCCTCTTTAGAAAAAAAAATTACACAAGTAAAATATCAGATATTATATACATTATACATACATTCACAAGAAGACAAGTAAAACACCAAAAAATTCATTGCTCTTCTATAAAAGACTAGACTCGGGTTAACGGACGATGTATGGAAAGACATATACGTAAAAAGTTAAAAGAAAAAAGTATTACAATAAACACGTATTACCTAAGCAAAAATACTGTAATATTTTGTAACTCATGCACACATGAATATACATAAGGACACAGTATGATAAACATATTACAATTATGCACATGTATACGATGCATTTATACTGTGAGTGTGTTTGTGTGTTTTTAAAACACACAAAATATAGCATATATCGAAAATTAGAACATGGTGGATCCATTACCTCTGGGAAATTACGGTACATCCCCAAAATGGTGTATGCCTATGGGGTTATATTTCTATGTGTGTTACAATGTAAAAAAAAAAAATACATAGTCGTGTTTAAGCTTAACAAAATATCTCTGGCTTGAAGTTTCCTACAACTAAAACGTAATTTGCAAATTTGGCTCCTCGTGTCCTAACTAAGCGATATTAAATAAGGTTCCTCGTGTCCTAACTAAGCGATATTAAATAAAACATATACACAAATACAAACATACTGCGTTTAAGGTGTTCTTTGCCTTACGAATTCATAAGTTTAATTGATATAGTACTGTATATATGTTGCAGAATGATGTAAATAAACAAAAGAATTAAAAAGAACCAGCGCCATATACACTGTATAATAGTATAACAGTTTCTCTCTCTCTCTCTCTCTCTCTAGACTTTAGTGCGAACTTTGTTCCGTCACTCTAATCCATTGAGTACTCGACTTCAAATATTAAAAAACCCTAAACTTTAGTATAAAAATAATTCAGTATGCAACATTAATGCCTGCAAATATAGTCGGGTAAGCAGAGATTACGAGGAGGTTTATAATTTCACGGAAGTCTCGGAGGACGTACATAAATCTGGGTTTCAAAACTAGGTGACAATCGAATTCCGTGCGTCAAATCTCTCGGTTTGGGAAGCCACTCCAGACACACGATTCGAAATAAGGACGGACTATCGATAAAGACTTCAAGTTGCGACGTGGGAGAACGTCACGAAATTGACAAAATGAAACGACAGATCAATCAATCAGTTAATCTCCTAATCATGATATTGGGGGTTATCAGTAATCTCTCTCTCTCTCTCAGCGATTTAGTAATTGCAACGTGGATATCACAGTGTCACGGCCAATGCAGCGCGGGGTGCCATGGACCTGGAAATGAAAAGCACTCCAATTTTCCAAAGCAGCTTGGCATGAAAATGAATGAAAATGATATTCACTTCCTATCATCCTGGATTTAACAGGTCCTACTCTTGCTTGAATTCTACGAATTCAAAGCCTTATTTATTAAAGGTCCAACTGTTGAAAGGGTCAAGCGTTCATTATAATAAAAGTATATTGTATAAAACATACATATTATATATATCTATATATATATAGAATTATAATATATAAAAAACACCTTATCTAAAAACACCATGGAATCTCATTCACTTTCTGGACACTTTAGGAAAAATAATGAGAACATAACCACTTGACTTTCCTTGCCCTGAGGAGGAAGTCATATTACGCCTCGCCAACAAACTGCTACCTTATTACATCATAGAATGCGTGTGTGTGTGTTTCACCCTTTCTCTTCGGAGGAAAAGGGAAAGGAGGGGGAGGAGGAGGAGAAGAAGAAAAAGAAGAGGAGGAAATTAGCACATGCGCTGTGGAGTCACCAGCGATACGTATCCGTCTCTAACTTACAAGGCCTATAGAGATCATCTTCAAACCCGCTTCCTTTGGGACTGTTACCCACGATTCTTTTAACGAATTCTCAAGATGATGTAGCCTTTAATCATTCCGAATCTGCAACGAGAAACTAACAATTGTCGAAACGGAATCGTTGGAGAGCAACTAGACACAAAACTCGCTTATTTAAGCTTAAGCCAGTGTGTAGTTGTCCGGACGTGGGCGGATCAATAGGGAGGAAACTGCGTTGCTATTGGTTAGGCCGGAGTTCAAAACAAATGACGACAAATGGCCACTGTTCACAGTCGGGCCATATTCTACCTCGCACAATATGCAACTTCCCTGACTCCCCTTAATTGTTTTGGGCGTGTGCCAACGGACAGTGCATTGAAGACTTCCTTAACAAAGAAACAAAGGGACGAATTCCTCCTTCATCTGCAAAGAAACAAAGGGACGAATTCCTCCTTCATCTGGGAATCGACTTTTATGAAGAAATAGTCAAATGGGAATCTTAAGTTTTTGACGCAAAGAAAGGGGCGTTTCTCTATCGACTTACTTACTACAGTCCAACCCCGTAAGGATCGTGATTCTCTCAAAATCAGTATCTGCGAATGCAAAACGGGTTTCATGGATACACAAATCGGAGAAGTCATGCACAAGACTAAGAGTTAAAAAAACAGAATACAAGATACAAAGGAATGACGCAACACGCAGCATCGATTCCAAAGAAATCAAAACCTAGAGATAATAAAAAGTAAATAATATGGTTTCTTGAGCAAAGATGGCTTAATCAGATCGTACTGGGAAAATCAACAAAGTAAAGGTATCACGTTAAATGGGATGGGGGAGGTAGTCAGTTTATTACGTACAATGCTGAACAGCATCAAAAGATAATGTGTATAATAACAATTTGAAAAAAAAATCAGGGTAAGGAAAATCCACAACTCCGCAGAACAGTGTTGTTTAAAATAAAGTTGCCGAAGTGCGAATGCTCGTTAACGGAGATATTACAGGAACAACAAAAAACCGCTGTTAAAAACGGTACATCCTGAGCTACGATTTTTGAAAAGAAAAAAATTATCAGCTGCCAAAATAACCTCCAGTCTCTTCGTCCCCAAGACGATGATGCTTTTTTTTACATCTCTTGTGGTACACATCACCCACGGGGATAATTTATGAGATCAGGATAATTCATCTAGTAGCTAGAATATCTGAAAGGAAAAAGGGAGAGGACTGATTCCCACAACTGGCATCATCCACAACAAAAGACGAAAGACTAACACCGAGCTGGTTCCAGCAGCAGCACTACGGACGAACCACTGGGGCGGCTGCGAAGGCGCGAGACAAAGACCACATTGTGTAACGGGATGCTGGTGTTGCAGTATTTTCCGCCTTCTTTTCATCGGCAGTCTCCCCCCCCCCCCCCCCGGCCCCTAAACCACCTCCACCTTCCTTTCCCTAAGCCCTTTCTGACCCACTCCCCCTACCCCAACCCCCCATTCAACAATGACGTTCCAGTCGGCCAAGAAAAGGGGAGGGGGGGGGAGGGGAGTGGAGAGAGACACAGTAAGAGCAACATGTGTGAGACTTGTTGGGCAAGTGCCGTTTGTCCTAAAGGCCTCTGTGGCCATAGCCCGAGTCCTTGGCTTCCACGGGGCAAATGCGGCGTCGAATTTGTAAAGCTATTTTTGTTTGGTTGTATGGTCTTTTTACGTTGCATGGAACCAGTGGTTATTCAGCAACGGGACCAACAGTTTGACGTGACTTCCGAACCACGTCGAGAGCGAACTTCCATCACCAGAAATACACATCTCTAACACCTCAATGGAATGCCCGAGAATCAAACTCGCGGCCACCGAGGTGGCAGGACAAGACCATACCGATCACGCCACTGAGGCGCTTGTAAAGCTATTATGTTAATGGCTGCCTAATCACCAGACGAATACACTTGTAATGAAGAATTCTTTTTTAAAATTATCGCAGGTATACTTAGGAATTTATTCTTATTTTGAGGTGGGGTTCTTGAGTCATTCATTCAAGGATTGATTGATCTGTGTGAAATACATCCATTTAATGTAGTCTATAGCATATATTTTTTTTCTTTATCGATACGTCCACCCGTCGGTCGAACTACATCTCAAATAATTTCTGTGCTTCAGTTACGTAACTACCAATCGGTTATGACGAATGCAGTTAATTCCTGTCCCATACATCACGGCATTTACACTCATTCCTACTTTGACCTAATGTATGCGTTGGTTTTCGTCTCGTCAAATGTTTGTCAACAGAGTAATTTTATTTACTCGTCAAAATGTCAATCACGGATCAGATTTATGACCTCGCCTTATACTCCAGTTCTACCTAAATCGTTTTTGATACATAAATACACGAACGATAACGCTACAGACAGACACAAGCACACACGACTCTATTTCAGGCAGTAAGCATTGTCTACTCTATTATATAGATCACCTAGAAGAGAACTTGACAGAAACACTACACATATAAATCAAAGTCACAAATATATTGCACAAACGAACAGTCGGACATTCAAAAAAAAAAAAAAAAAAAAAAAAAAATCAGAAAAGTATAAACCAGAGAGAATAGGTTTCGATATTTAAGAGTCATTCGTGAAAAGTGTTGAACATTAGGTGTAACATATACTACCTGCTGAAGGTAAATTCGCGTCAAAAATTTTGAAAAAAGAATACAGAGAGAAACATTTCAGAGATCAAGGCTTGGATACAAGGATTTCAGAATCATTTGATAAAAAAATCACAGTACCTTAAATACACCACAATTATTTTTTTATATACATATTGAAGAGCCACTCACAATTCACATGATCAAAATCCCGTCCAAACACATCACGTATATATAATATATATATATATAATATAATATATATATATATCTATATATATAATAATATATATATAATATATATATATATAGAGGCCTATTTGTCCTTCGTTTTCCACACAGAGCAAACAAGACACCCATACTTACAAACAAACAGCATCCACCCATACTTACAGGCTATGTATTCAGTCCTGAATTGTGTTGTGACAAGGACAGGGACCTGTCGAGCAGCCTGGTCTCCTCAGTGGGGGTGTGGTCAGCAAACAGCAAATCGTCAATGTCCGGAAGAGAGGCAGGGCCGTTGTTGAGCTCATCAGTCAGCAGTAGGCAATTCTCCGTGATAGGGCGAGGATGAGTAGGAGTGATAATGGAAGGAGGAGTAGGAGGAGGAGGAGGAGCAGGGGCGGCCACGCGGGTCATGGGCGCGCCGCACAGGCAGAGCAGCGGCTCGCCCACCTCGTCAGGGGACGTGGACATGGGCGAGGTGGAGGAGGCAGGCTGGTTGTACAAACAAGGCATCTTGGAGCAGTGCAGCACCGAGTTGGCGTTACGCTGGTCCAGGCTGGACGCTAATTTGGGCTCGAGTGTGTCTTTCATGAGGTTCTCGGGAGTGGCCTCGTCTCGCACCGACTTCTCCTGCCCCGCGAAGTCCGCCAGCAGGTCCGCCAGCGGCGCCCTCTGCGGGTGCCGCCGGGGCATCGGCGAACGGGGCAGGATACGACGCGGACGGTTGCTGTCCTCCTCCTCCTCGTCTACGCCCACGAACTTGACGGGGAGGGCGTGAGGCTTCACGCCGCCCGCCCTAGGGCCGATGCCCTTCAGGGTCGGTCGCCCTCGCTTTTCGTGGTCCCCGCTGGTGGGTGGTGGCGGCGTCGGTGTGGGTGGAGGGTCAAAGGTCAGGTCGGGTAGCAGCTGCTCTGTCTCGGGGTCGCGGTGCTTAAGGATGGATTTTCGGCGCTCGGGGGAGCCGTGGGAACGGCGCGACTCCAGCGATTCCCCGCCTAGCGATGATTTGCTACTGCTACGACCTGCAAGATACCAATTCCACACACTCACGTCACGTCACGCTGCCCACAGCATCTACCACCTCTATACTCTCATTAGTTAGTTATTGCTTCTCCTTATCTTTTTTTTTTTTTTATAACACATTTACAGTAAAATGAAATCCTTTTTTTTTTGGTGGTGTGCTCTATTTAGTCACCATTCAAACTAAATATTATTTAAGGAAAGAAATTCACACAGAAACGGTGTACGGAAAATAAATAAAAGCATGCATGAGAGAGTCCTAGTAGTAGTAGTAGGTGTGAAAAAAGGTCTAAGGGGTTATTCATGGATGTGGTTCGTGCTGCTGCTGTGAAAAGTATCACCACCATCCCGCCCACCCACCCGCCCACCGCCCACCCGGAAACCTCCTACCACCTCACTCTCTTCTCTACTGTGACATGCTGCTATGATGATTGTACCCTTTCCTCTTGCTCCCTACATCCACCCACCCACGCCCCTACCCAGTCTCCCCCTAACCCTCCCTGGAGAGCAACTGCTGTGTGGGCGTGTGGGGGCGTAGTTCTGTGTGGGCGTACCTCTGTTGTTGGTCTTGTTGGCCTTGTCTGCAGCTGAACCTTCTCTCGCGGCCCGCGCCCTCTCCACGGACTCCAGCAGGCGGCTGAATGGTCGCGGCTTCTCCTGCAATCCCACGCCCAAACATCACAACACCAAACACCGCCCACGTCATCAAGCATATCATCATCATCATCATCATCATCATCATCAATTCCTTCAACTTTGTCACTACTACCGTCGTCACCAAGCGCACCTTCTTCCTCCTCCTCCTCCTCCTTTCATCACTATCATCGACACCGCTCTCTCTCGTCTGATATCAGTCATTCGTGTATATATATATATCTTTAATATCAATTAGCATCAATGGTCACAACACTGTATCTGTCACCATCATTTATCCACTATCATCATCATCACCATCATCAGCCACATCACCATACGTTCAAAATCACCCCAAAAGCACATCACTATACCCACCAAAGGTAAAATTACACATGGCTCAATTACATCACATCGTCACATAATCCATCGTATGACTAGATGTCCATATTCTTAAGAACTCATGCACCATTACAAATTCATTCTCTCTCTCTCTCTCTCTCTCTCTCTCTCTCTCTCTCTCTCTCTCTCTCTCTCCATTCCATGCATGGTGACACATAACCAAGACCGTGAATTATCTTAAAATGTAACAGACCAACAATCATTTTAAACAACACCAGAGGCAATATTATAATACAACCGTACGCGTTACATTACGTCACAAGCAATGCCATTTTCCTACACGTCAAAAATTTAAAAAAATTCTACGTGACATTAAATACTGTTTCATGTATGAAAATGTCTACTTTACTTGGAAAATTTTTAATTTGAAAAAAGGAAAAACCGACTGGCTAATCAAAATAATCTGAAAATATAGAAAAGGAATGATTATAAAAAAATTCCCTTATTCAGTGGATTCAAAACAACAAATATAAAACATATGAGGAACTCTTTTAAAAGTTCACAAACAATGGAAGAGAAATCATATATATATATTCACTGGCACTTGTCCATAAACATGACTAAACTTCAAAGTAATCAAAAGACACAGGCCAAGGGTAAAACAACATCAATGTTGAAAAACAACACATGAACACGTGTCTTCTCTAAATGACAATAAAAAGATCTGTTCATGAAAAAATTTGCACAAAATACTACACACTTACGCATACAAAATATTCTAATATTGCCTGCTTCATAATAAAACATTTCATGGTAGTTACCAAATAATAAAAAATTCACATTTAACACTAATGTTTTAAATAAATATAATCACGTACATTTGGACACCGCGCACTACAATTTAAAGCCACACACAGACAAAAAAAAAAGAAGAAAAAAATGACACATCAATCTGGTTGCAGGTGTACACTTTGACAAGCAGCTCATTCACACCTAAACACACACACAGGCACAAGCACCCATCATAATTGTATGTTATTCCTTGGGCACCGTCGTCAATGGGAAGCTGGAGTGACAGAAAGCATCTATATCTTCTATTTCATAAAAGGAGAAAGTTCAGTTAGAAAATAAGGGGTATCTATATAGTTCTAAAGCAGAATATTTGAAAAATAAAAATTAAAAAAAAACAGCGGAATTACAACCTGCATCAAAATTGAGTTGGAGAACTGCTCTTCTTTCACTTCTGTCGTAGCATTGCCCCGAAAACATCATATCATTATCCACATTGTAAAAACAAAAGTCATAAAAATTAAAACGAATTAAAAAAAAAGCAAATGAAACTATGATCTGTACAGAAAAAACGGAGCTAGGAAAAAGTTGTGGGTATTAAAAAAAAAGTAGGAACAAATCGTTGATTTTTTTAATAAGGAAGATGTAAAAAAAACTGCAAAAGATGTGCAACAGTGTAGAGCACTGCAGATGTGATGGTTTGATGTGGATTCATAAAAAATGAGGCTTCAGGTGATTTTTTTATGTCAAGTTAATAAAACTTTCAGGAGACGTTTCGTTCCAATACGTGTATCAAGGGAGCCGATGCTTTCGCGAAAGCAGTCGACGTACGAGACACGTACCAGACGATACATCCAGTGGCAAATTTTCCTTTTGATCTGCATAAGTACACATTTCAGTTAATGATAAAAAAAATCCCCAAATACAAATACGAAAGTCTGGTGTAACGTGACACCACTTTCTCGAAAATTTCATAGCATAAAATATGATATAATATTCCTTCAGTCATCTACAATTCAAAATATACATCTTTTTACTTCATAAAATATGTCAATGAAGAACACACACACTGTGACATGCGAAGCTTGGAAAAGAAACCTTGATCTTTTTTAAGCTTCGGCAATTGAAGGGTGACCTTGAAAGATGAAGCATTTCACAATCTCTCAAGTAGAATGAATTTCATTAATATTTCCGTCACAGTCTTAATGACATTCTAATGAGTTACATGAACGTAAAATAATGACTAAATGCATCTACATCTGCTGTGCAGAAAGACAAGAAGTGAGGTGAACGGGTGCTCAAGTGTGTAATTTTTTTTTTTTTTTTTTGTATTGGAAACGAGTAATGAAACAATCGTTTATCTAGCATTGCCGGATGGATGTGTATCTTAAGAGTAATTTTTATATTTTCGTTCAGTTTGGGATGAATTGGTTTTCTTGTTTTTCTTGTTGATTACTGTTATAGGAGGTATAGCCATGAGATGCTTCGGATGCCAGATGGAACAGCCCTTTGCTTTTTCCAGCCACGTGAGATGGCTGGATTCTGACAGCAGAGAGTAATGGCACGTTCGAATATATACATCAAAATAATTTCTTCTTTAGCACCTTCGAACTGGATGAAATAGCACAAAGCTCTTACAGCTCATTCGAATCAAATCAGGGATTATATTTTAAAAAGCTATATTGACTTGAAGGCGGCTATTTATGTTCTTTCATAAAAGGAACGTAAATAGCTCTACTGAGCAAACCCGGTACATGAAGAAATATATGTATAAAATGTACGCTTGATAAACACGTATACACATATAAACAGCTACAAGTATAAGTATGTATACAGAACATCCAAAACATTCCAGGAAGTGAATGAACAAAATAAAAATTTTCCATTATTACAATTCTGTATAATTTTGCTGCACTCAGAATTCAGACCATCTCACCTGGTGTGGGGGGGGGGGGGGGGGATAATAATCCCTCTAAAGAGTATTTAAGGCCCTTCTCTTTTCAACCGTGATAACTTCATGTTGTCTGAAAATGAAGCCTTGGTCCATCTTCATGTCAATGAAGATTTGTAAAAAAAAAAACAAAAAAAAAAAATTTTTTTTCTTAATTTTTCATTTCTCTGTATCTCTTACTTTCTTCATTTCCTTGTTTATCATCAGATATGCCTCTTGAGGTAAACATGCTCTGCGTGCTCATGAATCATGACCATTTTCATCACTGTCATCATCATAATCATTATCATATCACTATAAAAGAGCAGGCATTAACAAATTGGAAAATATAAAACCCTCCATTTTGGTTCGTTTACTAGAGGTCAGACCTCTTTGCTTTTGGAGGGAGATGAGAGAGAGAGAGAAAATGAGACAGAGAGAAGAGCAGTTAAAAAAAAAGAAAAAAAAAAGGAGTCACACGCTGTTTTAATAGTGGACTCGACACACTGCTTTACAACATGCAAATATATGGTTTCATTTGTATACAGTAGTCATTATCACATGGAAGTCTGTGCTTCTTTTGGGAGTTCGATGCATTCATGCATTACATGCCAGATATACATATACATTTATATATACAGAAAACGCCCGTGTATATATTCAAAATACATACACACATATGTTAATATTTACAAATTCACGGTTATAAACATCTGTATATGTATAGGTATAAACGATATATACACATGGTGTATATTATATATATATAAACATGGATGTGGCATATGCATCATCACAATATGAAATATAATAAGACAAATTTCATCAATTAAAACAAGTTTTATGGAATACAAATATAAAACCTCATTATCATCATGGAAACTACAAGAGGTCGTTAAGTCTGTCAGTGGGGAAAAAAAAAAAAAAAAAAAAAAAAAAAAAAAAAAAAAAAAAAAAAGGAGTAGGGGTCCACCAACCCCTCTCTCATTCTTTACCTCAGGGCCACTGGGCTGAAAGTGGTCCCAACAGGGTACCGGCCCAAATTCCTAAGGGTTATGTGCCAGAGATCGAGGGCGCTAGCATTTTCTGTAACCATGTCATCCGAATGGAGAAATAACTTTCATCCGGTCTGCAATGTCTGTTAAGAAGCAACTCTTCTGGCATCTTAATCATGTTTTCCTCCAGTGTCTACTATTCTCCCTCTTCCTATACTTTGGCAGTTTTCATCTCTACAATCTCCTTCCTCTCTCTTTGGCATATTTGGATAATAACAATCTCCTTCCTCTCTCTTTGGCATATTTGGATAATAAAAGCTCTGAGTGAACAGTTAAAAAAAACAAAACAAAAGAGTGCGTGACTGATCGACACATCAGATGTTTCCTCCTGGAGCACTCTCTGGAGAGTGGCTCCGTGACTCCTCAACAACTGCAGAGCACTGGACTCTTCCTGGCATTTTGGGTTTATTTCTGGTTATGTAACAACAAACGATGAGACAGAATGGATGGTATAACAGATTGGTGGGGAGGGGAAAAGCAAAGATTCACACTAACAATCAGCGAGGCTTCCTTACTCTTCCAGGGTGAAATATACAAATAAGGAGATGAATGTACATAAATGATAGACAAATATCATATGGATATTGTATTTACAAATTAGAAAAATTAATCCAAACAATGAATTTCAAAAGTAACACAATAGATAATACCTGAGAGTCGTCTGTGGAAGTCTTATTATTATTATTTTTTTAATCTCTTCTTCAATGGGAAAAGTTTACAAGAAATTCTCTGTTACCACAATGGTCATTGACGTAAAATAGATATGACAATCAGCCTACATAAACATTTAAAAAGTTAAAAGCTAGGGAAGAAAGGAGGTTATAAAGAGTTGCAAAAACACTGCGACAGCGAAGGCGAGAACTTTTTTTTATATTTTTTTTTTGGGGGGTGGTTCAACAATACTTAGAAAGAAGAAGATGGCTTACGGGGGGGAGAAGGAGGAGGAAGAGGAGGAGCAGAGCAGTCAAAATAATAAATGTACTACTACCGTCGAATCAGAAAACATAAAGAATGCGGGTTGGTAGTTCATCGCCTTGGGAAACACCACTACAGACCTGGTCGCCACGCCACCACACTTGAGGCCGCCGTCCTGGGGGAGGGAGGGAGGGAGAGGGAGGGGGGGGAGGGGGAGGGGGAGGGGGAGGGAGGGAACGGGATAGGGAAGGTGGGAGCGAGATGAAGGGACGCACGAGGACTGAAGTTTTGGAAGGGCGATGGGAGTGAGGAGGGGGACAAGGAGGGAGGGAGGGAGGGATGGAGGCAAGGGCGATGCAGGAGACACGTATGGTTGTTGTTTTTTTCTTACCACTCAGATGCAACATAACTTCCGGTGGGGGGGGGGGAGAATGGGGAAGGGAGTTGATGCTGATTTGAGGAGGATTGGATTATGCTGCCCACGTAATGATAAGCAACATGGTTGAAGCAGCGAAAAAGAAGCGAGTAGCTTTGGCCCTTCATCAAATGCTAATGAGGCAATACTCTAGCCAAAATATAAAGCTGCAATCAGCACTACAACGTACAGTAGCCTTCTCAACGTGTACAGTTCATACCAGTTTAAAATTTGTCTTTGAAAATTAGAAGGAATAAAAAAAAATCTCCCTGAAGATCATCGCACTTCTAAATTGTATCTTGTGTTAAAAATCATCTCCCATTTTTTTTTTGTTAATCATTCCCGTGTAGTACCATCTGGTTTCTTGGTTTCTGAAATACTCATGTAGTATTATATCTACTCTAAGGAACATGTCATACCAGGTATATAAAACAGAAACGAGTGTCACCGATAAAAATATATATATAGGAAACATGCAAAAATAGATATAAATATATAGGCCATGCACGAGAAAATAAAAAAATGGCTAAGGGTGATCTCAAACTGTCAGTCATATCTAAATACCCAAAAAGGGATCAATGGATGAGTATAGTATAAGAGCATAACCAGGAACAGCCACAGGCAGAAAAAAATGGTAAATATATATACATATATTTTTCACGCACACAAACCTCAAGAGTTATACATATCAGTCATTTGATCTTGAATGTACTGAATCAAAGGCTGAGTTTTGAGAGAAAAAAATATTCTCTAGTCTGGTATATACTACTCCATGGCAAATGGATTCTTTTTTTTTATTTTAAAAACTATGATAGAAAAAACGGATGCTTTTTTTTATCATTGAAAAAAGTGTATATTGGAATCAATGTATCTTTTTTATAGATTATTTCAGCAATGTGTATCTCGCTGACGACTGCCTGTATTGTGGGTGTCGTGGGCGTGACGTGGGCGTGAGATGGGCGTGGCAAGGTGGTGGTAGGTGGAAGGGGCGTACCTCCTGGAATCTCGCTCGTCGGTGTTTGGGCATGGGAGAGTCCTGGAGAGAGGACCGGCTACTGCCCAGCAGGTTGTCGGTGCTCCGGGTGTCGTCGAAGGAATCGGTGGTGTAGGCCTGCGGGCGGTGCAGGGCCCTGTGGCGCGGCGACGACCTGGGCGTGGGCGTGCGGGGTGAACCACCACCGGCAGCAGCAGCAGCAGCAGCAGCGCGGCAGCGGCGGCAGCGCAGAAGGAGCAGCAGCAGCGGCGGCGGCGGCGGCAGCAGAAGGGGGAGGAGGAGGCGGTTGGTAACCGTCAGCGTCGAGGGGGTTCACGTACAGGTTGGACGAGTCCTTGTTGTTGGTGGTCGACTGTGGTTGGTCGTCGGTCAGGTCGGCCTGGGAGTTGAAGGGGTGAGTTGGGCATGAGGCGAAGGTGTCAGTGGAGTCCATGGAGGCGAGGTCGTGGGCGGCGCCACGACCAATCCCGCCGCCATCCTGGGTTTTGAGGGGCTGGAGCTCTATGTGGTGGTGAGGGGCTTCCGTCACCGGCGCCGGCACCAGGCATTCCGCGTCTATGAACTCCTTGTAGTCCTGTAACCACACCACCGTCAGCAGGGATGCCGCCCCCCGCCACCGCCAGCAGGCAGCGGGGATGGACAGCAGCAGAAGGCAACAATGGCATGCATAGAAGAAGGAGAGAGGAGGAGGAGGAGGAGGAGGAGGAAAAGAAGGCGAGGAAGAAGGAGCAGGGGGGAGAGGAGAAAAAGAAAGACGTAAAAAGGGAGGATTGGATCGTGAGAGAGAGAGAGAGAGAGAGAGAGAGAGAGAGAGAGAGAGAGGAGAGGGGGGAGAGGAGAAAAAGAAAGACGTAAAAAGGGAAGGAAAAGGAAAGCAAAACAAAAGGTCAGAGAGAGAGAGAGAGAGAGAAGAGAGAGAGAGAGAGAGAGAAGAGATCTCAAGATGCTGATATTCAAATATAGTAATATGCATTGCACTCTGTTCATCATGAGAAATAGGAAGAGAGTAGGTAAGTGTCCTAAATGGAGAAATAACATGATCGAATTAGTGGGTGTTCGTGTTTCCGCTGAGAGAGAGAGAGAGAGAGAGAGAGAGAGAGAGAGAGAGAGAGAGAGAGAGAGAGAGAGAGAGAGAGAGAGAGAGTCTGTGAAACTGCGACTGTCCATTGGTGAAACTATAGACTGTTTTTGTAGGTGAAGGTGAGATTCTACGACAGTGAATCTACGACAAGTGCCGAAAAACATGTACAAGAAAAGAATGTATCTCATAAGACGATTAGGACTGGCAATAAAAATGTGTGATATATTCTAATACGGTGTAAAGAAAAAAAATGTCAACTCATAAATATAACATTCTGGGCTAATTCCGTGACGATGACATAATTTCAAATTGCCTTTTGTGTCGTGGGTGATTGGTGATGGTGGACAACACCCAAAATATAAAATAATGTAAAATAAAATGAAATAAAATAAAAAAATAAAATAAAAATCACACCAAGAAAATGAAATGTGATGTTTGATAAGCCGATGAAACCACTCAAGGAAATTACTTCAAAAAAATTTTTTTTTCAAAGAAATGAGTTTTTTTTTTTAAAGTTTCGTGAAGCCAAAAGATGAACCATGAATTAAATTTTTTCAGAAAAATGAGAACATAAAACTTAACAAAAATAACTAAGATCCACCCGAGATTTGTAATATCACATAATGGAAATAATCAAGAAAAGGAAAAAAATCACCCAAACAAATAGTAACCAAACAAAATCTTACAATACAGAACAAAAACTACCATTTTCGTGTAACAAAAGCGATCTATACTATTACACACTCAAGCACTTTAAACACACATATATAAACTAAATATAACAGAACATATTCCGAGAATCTTGTGACGATTTTACGATCCCTGAATAGAACAATATAACGCCTCGGTTAAATAATCCTTCAACTTATCATAAGTTTTGTCCTTTGGACAGTTTTCGTAACGATACTCGATAGTTGACGAAATCATAAACCATAAATCTAATAAAATAATTCAGTTTTTATTTGTATACATAGACTGACCCTCACGTATCCAATAATATATACTTAAAATAAAAAACCAAGGGATTTTTTTTCCCGGTTGACAACTCACAGATGTTTAAATGGAATATTACTGTTCGTCCACTGACAGAAAGGATAGTTGGTGAACGTCTGGTTTTTGGGAAGCGAGCTGCTGACAAGGGGGAAAAATACTGTGAGCTGAAACTTTGGGGGGGGCGGGGGCAAGGGGGGGAGGAGAAAATTCAGCGGAAAAAGATATATATATATATATCTCGAAAAGTGGGGAAAAATAGACTCTGAGGCAGAAACGAGAAAATTAAAAAGAGTCGGAAAAAGACGACAAAAAGTCTATGGGAAAATATTGAGAATGATAATTTTAAATTCAAATTCAAATATTCAGATATATTTCTTTTGTCATGGGTATCCAAATATATATATATTTCAAATTTTCAAAAAGTTTCTGAGATTAAAATACTGTATAGTCACATTAAAAATGTATGCAAAAAATAGGTAAGTCTTACCTTACCCTTGTTTGGGGGAGGGGGGGGGGAGGGGGCGGAATAAGGGACAATTAAAGTCATTAGTAATGGGAGGGAAACTGAAAGTATATTACAACCCATATCTGACTGAATACAGGCTCTGGTGGGGAGGTTACTGGAGGGTTTTGGTGAAAGGGTGTGTGTGTGGGGGGCTGGGGGGTGGGGGGGGATGAACGGACTTAAAAATACACAGATGACATAAAGAACAACATTTGATAATGGAATATGAGAAACTCGAAGTTAATCATCATACAAAAGGGAGTGAGGGGGACTTCCAATGTGACATTTATCGATGGGTAGGGATTTTGAATACATTTAAAAACACTGAATATTGACAGAAGCCAAAAAAAGGGGGCGTGGGTGGGTGGGGAACATTTCAAACGCTATTTTGAACAACACATCGGCTGTTGGTGGTGGTGATGGATTCTGCGAAATAGGTTGTGGATGAAGAGTAGAAATGTAGATTTGAAAAAAAAAAAAAAAAAAAAAAAAAAAAAAAAAAAAAAAATGAATTCAAGACTAAATGAAAAAAAAAACAAGTATTTGGATCTGTTTTCAATTAAAACTCAGAGAGACTTGAAGTAATCACGTAAAGGAAATGCACAAAGAAGATTACAATGTGATTTTTTTTTCTAAACCACAGATAAACATCACTGGCGTCAAGAGAAAGCTTTTTGGGGGTTGCCCTTGAACGTAGAAGACATCACTGATGAAACATATTAAAAGATGGAAGGTAATCGATAATCTTCTGCTAATGGAATCAAATACAATGAACTATCATTATACATTACCATGAGAGGGGGGAGGGGGGTATTTGAGATGGGGGAGGGACTGACTTGACCACCTTTTGACAGGGCCGATGGGGGGACATCTTCCGCAATCTGAAAGTCTTTATTTTTTTTCTCTTTTATCTTAATCCGAAATGGGAAGCTTCCATCTTTGTAGATTGTGTGGAGACACTCAGGAGAAATCCAAGCCTACGACGGGATATTGTGTTGGGGGTGGGGGGGGGGGGGTATCTGTTTTTACATTACCGAAACCGAAAAAGTAGGAATAAACGTAACCAGTTGTTTCAAAATATTGCGCAATACTTCAAGTCAGTACAGGTAACCTCAAGTAGTGATTGTCAATAACATGGAAAATGCTTTATATGTCTCTCATAGGACATAAAACTTATGACAAAAAATCTTGTATTGGTGGAGTGTCATATCTGGAATAATAATATTATTGAATGAATGGCTCTGTCTAACTAAATGGCTAGTGACGTGTTTTCGAGAGAGAGAGAGAGAGAGAGAGAGAGAGAGAGAGAGAGAGAGAGAGAGAGAGAGAGAAGGCTTTTCATCAAGAGGCAATCGAACAGGAAGGTGAAAAGAGCCGGGATTGAGGTGAAAGGGAAAAGTCTAACGAAGAAAGAAAGCAATAAAATTCCTTATATATATATATATATAAAATATCAACGGGGTGGTTTTAATCTTAAGAGAAGCCATAAAAGATTATTAGTGCAATCATTCACTTGAAAAAAGGAACACTGAAAGAGGTTCGACATTAGCACAATATAATAAATATTTTTTTTGTTCTTAAAAATATTTGATCAGTATCTAAGACATGCCAATTTCTAAAAAAAAAAATTTCTGGCCTGAGAATTTAGAAAATTTGGTACCAATGAGTTAATCAGGAGGGCGAAGGCTTCACCCAATACTATAGGCTTATCATTAGTAATAATCACTAACTACAAAAAACCAGTTGTTAGTGGTCAGTAGGGAATTAAAAAAAAAAAAAAAAAAAAAAAAATAAAAGCGGAAAGTTTGTATAGATGTCCAGGAAAGCAGCACCAGAATGAAGCAGCAGATTTTTTTCTCTTTCAGAGGAAAAAAGAGCTAAGATAATTTATAAGATTGGGAGGGAATCAAAGGAGAAGCAATAGGGATTTGATAAAAAAAGGAGAAAAAAAGACACAGTAGATTATGGTTTCGGTAACTGCGGGAGGAGCAGCAAGCCATAGTAGAATGAGTGTTTTCGCCTACCCTGTCTGAGAGACTCGTCTGTGGCGATCTAGACGTTTCAAGATAAAAAAAAAAAAAAAAAAAAAAAAAAAAAAAAAAAAAAAAAAAAAAACGTTCTTTAACTTTTAGAAAAACACAATAAAACAAGTCGCTTAAAGTTCAAAGGATACCTTGTAAGTATGCTTGTAAATCCATTCCTTAAAGATTGTAATAATTCTAAAAAGTTAGTTTCAAGGTCTTTGACAGTTTTACGGCTCAGAACACAAAGATCTGGCGCTCGGTCAGGTGACAAATGTTATCATCATGAATACAGCCACAGCTACAGACGAAGCTCAAACAGGTAGACGACACTCGACAGTGATTGTCTAGTTGGTTACAGATACCTAAGAGAGTTTGGAACCATTAGACAACACCCAACATGAATAACAGTGGGAATCAGTACAGTAAATTTACCACTTAGATTACTGACAAAACCTACTGGGGTGATATTACTATATTCTTAGAGATACGTTATCCATTCACATAGGGGCACAGGGAATCTACCAGAGAGAGGATGAATGCGGTTATTGTGAAACTGCACTTAAAACTCTCTTCCTCGGGTAGGTTACGTCAGGAGGGTTAAGTCGTAAGGGGGCCAAATATCAAGGGGGGCAAAGAGGAAGAGGGGTAAATGGGGGGGAGGGGAATAAAGCGCACAGGAAAAATAAGACGTAGGTAACTCAAGTGTCAAACTAAAAAGTCAAATTCGTATCCAAGAAATTTCGTGAATAATAATTTTTTTTTAAATTCTGAAAAATGAGAAAGTTAATTTTAGAGCTCAAAATTTAAAAGTCCACTTTTTTGCTTACTTAAACATGAAAGTGAAAGAAAAATGAAAGTACACTGGTCTCACTGCCTATTAAATTTCTTCTTAGACAACCAACAATTCCATAAAAAACAAACTGGAATGACTACTACTCCAAAGGGGTGACACGTACAGCTGGTGCAGTCTTGTAGTGTTCCAGCCAACTACTACACACAAAATGTACATGGAAGGATGTACAGGTATGGAATCACACAACGCACACCTGTTTCAGGGCTTAGGTAAGGCTGCTAGGCATGAAAGCGACTGAAATTAAGACATGATGTACTAGAAAGTACTAGAAAGTAACAACAGATAGCAATAGCTTTGTACAAGAGAAAATGAAAAAAAAAACGAAAGTCACCTGTTTCTTGAGCTTGTAAAAAAAATAATAAATAAATCGTAAGGTTAAACGACCTGCAGGAAAGTTTTTATTTTTTTGTTTTGTTTTGTTTTAAAGATTTTCGGATTTAAAATCGTAGCTTTATGTACAGCGAGTTTTAGTGTCGTACCAGATTTGCGTCAGTTTACAGTACTTAGGGGTAGGCTGGTCACTTGGTTACTTCCGAACCAAGAATACAAACTAGACTGAAAATTTGATATAATCAATTCAATTTTGAGTACGGCCATTACTACGTACTAAAAGTACTTAAGTCTCCCTACGCTACTTCGACAATTTTCAAATCCAGCCACGCCACGACCCACCAAACCATCCAGCAAATTAATAATTATTCCATCATCAACCTTCCTCTTTCATTCGTCTGACTTCGGTGAAAATGAAACTGCCAGTTCCTAGCATCCACAAAAACCTCTTCCATATTGATTCATCTATTGTGCTTTGGTCAATCATGGCCATAACCTGTCTGCAACGCCAACCACCCTTTTTAGGTGGCTCGTCTTACAATTTCGTCGTGACTCGAGTTAATACGTTCTTTTGCTACCTAGAAACGTATCATTTAGTATGAAAGACATCCAAGGTAAATCTTAAGTTCATAAACGTAACCTATTATTATTAATTCAGTCAGGTTAATGACTCAACTTACACTTTATTTATCTAGGCAAATAGCGAATTCACAAACTTGACTTCACCCCTTAATTAACAGCGTTCAAATAACCACACATTCTTCCAAAACGGCAAACTGACGCTACTACGTTACAGGAACAGATGGTCGCTTGTAGCTCGTCTCATTCTGCTACGTTGTGATTCATCGTCTGTCAGCCGTACAGAAAATATAAAAATCAAATATGCATGGAATCATTTTTTTTTTTTGCAAGCAATATATTTTTTTGTCCCCATTTTGCGCAGTTACCAACAAATGCAAATAACCAGGGCAGCTATATAGAGCCTAGGTAAACAAAGAAACCCTAATGATTGATCCCTCAGATCTCAGCCAGCAGGTATCAGCAGGTAATTTTTCCCAGATCTCAGCAGGTAGAAGAGCAGAGACGAGCATCGGCAGCAGCAGACTCATAGTGTGCGGTGCTCACTCTGAGGTACGAGGGAGAACACATAAAAACGACACATACACGCACATACACACACACACACACGCACACATACATACATACATACATACACACACAAAATAAGAAAAAAACACAGAAAACAAACATACGAAAGCGCGCACACCCATTTAAAAAAGAAAAACACACTCACTGGCAGCCTACAGTATAAAATAATAATAATAATAAGAATAAGAATAATAATAATAATAATTTATTCATTTTTATTCCAAGCTTTTTTTTTTCCTCAGCTCAGCAAACTAGAGAAACACCAAACGTAATTATGGATAGAATGCAAAGAATAAAAACCGGGAACAGGAACAGACCGGTGAACAAACGGTGTAACAAACGAAGTTTAAAACAGAATGGGAAAAAAATAGCTAAACCATAAAAAAAGAGAGAGGGAATGACATACGTATACATATGGTGTTAAGAGATATAACATCACACCAATTGAAAACTTCGCGTTAACATACATACGCACGCACATGCTTGTATGGTGGAGGGGAAGGGGGGGTTGGTTGGAGGGGGGACAACTGACGTGAATGGATGGAATGGGCGGTGGGGGGGGGGAGAATTTAAGGGGGAACTGGAATTTACGCAGAACAAATAATTATGACTTACACGAAAAAACTGATTTAAAAAGATGGCCCATGATTGAAAAGGGGGTGGTAAGACAGGCGTGGGAGGGGGAGGGAGTAGCCATAAGAGAGAGCAAGATAAGTAACTGGATGGGGGTGTGGGAGGGAGGGAGGGAGGGGGTTTGAGGGGTTGGAGAGGAGGAGGAGGGGGGAGGAGTAAAGTCAACCAAAGCAAGCGAAGATGAAAGATGTAAAAAAAAATTGAGGTCACACTCATATTAATTCATCGATGGACCCCAAAGAAAAAAAATTATAATAAATCACACATACAAAGCTCCGTTTTGTCTTGTAACACCAAATATCAGAAGAAGAAGAAGAAGAAGAAGAAGAAGAAGAAGAAGAAGAAGAAGAGAGTAGAAAAAAGGATTAATTACAGGCAGAAAAATTGCTGAGAATATATACATAAGCTTATATGTATAC
Source organism: Macrobrachium nipponense (assembly GCF_015104395.2). NCBI lineage: Eukaryota > Metazoa > Arthropoda > Malacostraca > Decapoda > Palaemonidae > Macrobrachium > Macrobrachium nipponense. The sequence goes on along the minus strand of NC_061095.1, from coordinate 16,062,968 downwards.
AGAGAGAGAGAGAGAGAGAGAGAGAGAGAGAGAGAGAGAGAGAGAGAGAGAGGATATTATTGGTTACAAAAACTGGAAAACAAGGTGTTAGAACACATCTTTACAAAGCGGCAACACAAATAGAAAGCAAAGTTCAAATAATAATAATAATAATGATAATGAATGAAGGAACCATTTGAAAAAAAAAACGAACTGAAAAAAAACCCGAAAAACAGCATTTGAGAAAGAAAACGAAAATCGAAACTAAAGAAATCAAACCAATAACTCACCGACTCACCTGCGTGCAAAATAATGGAGCAGATTATAAGTTCACTTAGCAAAAATAATGGGTTACGATGAAGGTTTGGAAGGAAGTGGGATTTCCTCTCCGGCGGCTTCTTCTACACCCTCCTCCTAGAAGAAATATTGGGTACACCTGTCACCAAGGGCTGCTGCCTCCTGTGCCGTCTGCTAAAGGCCCTAACCCCGCTCCCAAATCTCTCCTTGCCCCTATCCCAGCCTATACTCATCCCACCCTCCTTCGCCGAGCCTGTCTACTCGCCCCCTTCCTTCTCCTCTCCCTCCCTCTCCTCGGGCCTGATTGATTCATTGGCACAATGAGTCTGGTGCTCGGTCTCCGGCGACCCTAATTCACGTGGCCCACCCCCCAACCCCCCAGGGTTGAAAACAGTGCCACTCCCTGAACGCGAGGTGGACCTCAACACTTGACACCTCGGCTGACATATTCGGGACACTGGGACATAAGTTTGGATCTAGTCTTGTTCTCCTGGGGACACTGCTCTTGTCTGATCTTCAGAAAGAAAGACATTCATCTCTTGGACAGCATATTCCTGATTTGCAGAAAGACATTCATTTTCTGGACACCATATTCCTGATCTTCAAAATGACATTCATTTTCTCAAAGCCATATTCCTGATTTTTGGAATGAAAGACATTCATCTTCTGGACACCACATTCCTGAATTTTGGAATGAGTCATTCATTTTCTGGAAACCACATTCCTGATTTTTGGAAAGAAAGACATTCATCTTTCGAACACCACATTCCTGATGTTTGTTACATAAACAAACAGGGGTAGCCGAGACATTCTTGCACGTTTACAAAAATACTGACGGATACCACATCCATACAACATAATAATATCATATACCTTCTCCCACATTTACAACCACATATATAACTGCAATGAATAAACGAGGTAACTTTACCTCACAAATCAATTTAGGATATACAACCTTTCATATCGAGCAAAATGTGGGATACCTCTACGTCTCTCTCTTATACATATCTTCATATGCACTAAGGCGTTCTTCCACATTTACAAAAAAAAAAAAGAAGAAAAAAAAAGCTCATTCTTCAAGAGCAATTTCTGGAGAAGCCAAATATACCACCACCACCGTCCACAAGGTTCGACAAGAACCCACAAGCCTTACTGAAAACGAACGGATAAGCATTTTCTCTAAAAACCAAGACGCATCAACAGCTAACTCACAAACTGTGTAACTCCCAACATTGACGATTGCGCACGATTGCACAGAGACCGGCATTTAATCTCTAATCACATAAAATCATCTTTTTGACAGTTTTTTTAAAGTCCTAACGGTGTCCTCACCAAAAGCATCTAAACAAAGTTAAATCTAAAAAAAAAAATACCTAGGTTCCAAGAGGAGTGAATGAGTATGCTGGCTAGTCTGGCCACTAGTTTACCTGGATACTGAAGAGAGAGAGAGAGAGAGAGAGAGAGAGAGAGAGAGAGAGAGAGAGAGAGAGAGAGAGAGAGAGAGAGATAAATATGTTGAGGAATGTAATAAATCGTTAAAAAGTTCAACGGGAGAGATTGTAAAAGTTGGTGACATATGAAGACTATGAGAGAGAGAGAGAGAGAGAGAGAGAGAGAGAGAGAGAGAGAGAGAGAGAGAGAGAGAGAGAGATAATTTGTTAAATAGAAGTGCAATACATTCTTCTACAAAATCTACTCTAACAAAATATAATCTAAGGTAAATAAGACGAAATATTGGAAATACTAAATAAAAGAATAACGACAGAAAAATTGTTACATGGTATATGACAAATTTTTGAACCTAATAATATTAGGAATAGACCTGGTCTCTCCTCCTGTTATATTTTGCATTATGAAGTAATCAGTAACAAAAAAAAAAAAAAATGAAGAGATGAAAAAGAAATGAGGACAAAGAATGCATACATAACAGCGCCACAGACAGATAAGAGTATACAGGTAAACATCAAATGAGGGCGTCAGCACTGAAATAAGTTTCAATACACATGTGCATACACATATACAAGTATACTCCTTCACTCCTACAAACAACCAGTCCAAGATTCACCAACTTCATTAAAAAAGATAAATTGTTTTCTCAATTTCAAGCCTATCTTGCCTATTCTGTCATGTAAATGGTAACACATTTCTAAAAATTCTACATTTACATATAGAACAGATCATGCTGCATCGAAAACAATTTGGCCACCCTAACCAAAGTAACAGTTCCAAGGACAAAGGAATTTTATGGCAATTGGGATAAAAAAAATTTAAAATGTTCACTTCAATGACAAAATGCAGTAAAATTCGACCTTACTAAGGTCAAAATATTCCTCCTGTCTAAAACCAGATAACTTCAATTTCAAGAAGTCTATAGTAAATAGCTACTTGAATCTATCTAAAGGGAAGTAATTGGTTTGACCTGTCTTGAGAAAGTAACTGGCTTGGCCTATCTAAAAAAAAAAATAAATAATCCAATTGCCCTGTCTAGTGAAATGCAAATTACTCAAGACTGTTTCATATAAAATTGCCAGAATTCTCTAAGAGAACTACCCAAAAACAGTCTGTTTAAAATAACCAGTTCAATCTGTCTACTTTAGAATATTCTATAAAAATAACCACTCATTTCATCCTAAAGACAAATAACCAACTCAGCTGGTTACAGAAAATATAAACAAATCCTACCTAAAGAATTAACTTCCTAACTTGTCAGATGCTAATAATCAACTCAACTGTCAAGAAATGAATGAAATCAAGTTTCTTACAAAGAAAAATAACTCAAAATTCGTCTAAAGTGAAATTACTGTCAATAAAAATGGGTGCTTTATCTGACTTTTAAAAGCTACCTCAACATATTGAAAGAAAATGACAACCACAACCTATTGAAAAACATAACCAAGAAGTAAGTCGAAGTAAGTCGGCAAATATCTCCAATACGACTTGTCTCAAGAAAATAACCAAAGTCTACCAAAACAGTGCAACTGTCCAAAAGAAAAAGGTAAATGAGAAAGCTAAAGAAAAGGTAACTGAAGGTAACTGTCTCTTTGATGGAATATAATCGTCAGCCTAAATCGTAAAAAATGGCTAACATATCCGGCATAAAGAAATGTAATCATATACTTGAAAACTGTAGTTCAAGTCCAAATCTTAATCTACCTGGCAAGAAATACCTTTACAAGATACCCACGGAATTCTATTATTAAAAAAAAAAAACCTACATCCCATCATGCGTGAATTTCTTGATATTAAAAAGACAACAGTTCATAAACCTCACAGGAGTGATTCTAACCTCTCAGGAAAAAGCTGCACTTTTCTGATAACCCTCGGTGCCAAATTTTAAAACCCTACAGGTGCGAGTCTGGTGACATGTTCTAAAACAAAAAGCTGAATGAAACCCGATACAGGTACGATTCTAACTTTGAAAAAAAAAAAAAGAAAAAAAAAAAAAACACCTGCCAAACCGGAGTTTGCCAAACAGCTGAGGACTTTGAATGAGCTTACCTTGAAGAGGAACCCACCAGTGGACCTTTGCATTTCTTACTTTGAATCTCCTTGAATAATCTCCCACTAAAATTTAAAAAAGAGGAAAACAATGCAACTGCCTTAAATCAAGTCTTAACAATTATTGTTTTTTTTATTATTATTATGATAATCAAGGTACTTCGGAAAAAAATTATTTTATCAGTGATACAATGAAACATGATGCTACTCATAAGCAACCGACATGGCCACACACATATAAGGGTGGTTAAAAAAAAATTTGTCAAAAATGTCACACAGAAGAAAACGCAAGGGGGTGGGGGGAAATAGTAATGACAGTAATAGTTATAGCAGTAACAATAGTACCAATCGATTCATCATACAAATGTATATTTATAGCGGGACATGGAACAGCTCAGCAGCACACGAGTTAAATGAGGTAGAAAAAAAAATTACAGATATTTTTTGCCAGTCTACAATCACACGCCACCTGCAAAGGATGGTTCTTGAAAAATGAATAATCTACACTGAGCATTCAATGATGTGAATGGTACTCTTATTTTTCCCTTTTGGCTCAAAGGCTGGCAAGAATGAATGATATGAGAATATTTCTTAGTCTTAAACATAGTTGTCTGCTGGGAGACTGTTCACGTGTGGTTTGCAAGTTTCAAAAAAATGATAAAACAATATTTCTTAAAGACCTGACATAGTCGTTTGCAGGGAGACTGTTCACGTGTGGTTAGCAAGTCTAAAAATATGATAAAACAAAACAACGTGATAAAATATTCAAACCAGATAATGCTAAATTAAAATGAGGAGGTAACTAAAACGAAGGTACTGAATAATTACCAAATGATAAAAAAAAATTGAAGGCAGTATAATTGTCATATGATAAAAAAGTTGCTAATTTAAAAATGTTAACACTCAATGCAACGGGGATAATATGACATAACAAATATAGTGGTTCCCTACAATAACCTTCATGTATCCACAAATTAATAAAAATAATTTACGAAGTGAATATGAACCTAATAAAGGAAATACATAGCTAAAATCTCAACATCTCTGGTTAACCAAGCCTTACCAACCTCCGAGCCAAAATTTCAAGAGGCTCTCAATTCTCTTCCATAGGCCTACAGCTGACAGTGCTTGTTGACTTGCAACATGAAAGGATTCATGAGGGCGTATACATAGGCCTAAACGAACACAAACATGACATGTAAAATGTGTATACGTGTGAATACATACGTAGACGAGCAAAACTTACTTATGTATAGATGTATACATATCTTAAATCATGTATATGCAGACCTGTATGTATACGCCCGGACAACATTATAAATGGCAAAAATAAATGAGTCAAAATAAAGAGGAAGCAGAGAGGGCGAGGCACGGGAGGGGAAATATGGAGGACAAGATGGAGGACAACAAAATGGCGGACAACAAGATGGCGGAAAGAGGACGAAAAGAAGATGGCGGAGAGGAATCACCGAATTTATTCCTGTAGACACACAAGAGATTCAAAACTATTTTTATAGAGAGGGGGAATTTAAATGAGAAGTAAATCTGAAATATCTGTTCATACGGAACACACAACTGCCAGTTTCTTAACGCCTGCTTCTGGAGGATATGTTTAGGAAACTGCCTTTTTTAAAAATTTCTTTCTTTGTAAGGGGGATACACTGAGAGGCTGGTGGAACGGAGTACAAGGGTAAGGGGGAAAGGGGAGAGGGGTAGGGGGTTGGATAGGGGTGCCAAAGAGCGGGGGTAAGCCAGGAGAGGTGATGTGGATGACACTGACTATTGAAAACACTTAATATTTATATACGAGCTGGAAATCCACCAACTTATGTTTTCCAATTTGGTTATGCATTGGGCTGGCAGGAGAGGAGAGAGAGTGGAGGGGGCGGGCCTGGTTAACAGAGGAATGGGATCTGATTGAGGGTAGGGTGGGGGGATGGTTAATGGAAGGAGGGGGGTGGGGGTGGGGGGTGTTCGTTAAACACTGCCAAATGATCGATTACAGGGATTGGAGAGGAGGACTGTCGTGACGTGTTTGAGAAGTGGTCCGTCCTGACTTGGATCTCTTACAAGTGGGTCGCATTGGCTCAGAGAAATATATATTCAAATATGATTTACTATATCAATGTTAATGTGGCAGTGTAGCCTCTGGACAGGTAAGAATGAAGAATAATAATAAAAAAAAAGAAGAGAGACAAACAATGGTTAGTACACAGACACACCCGCACACTGAACGTGCAAATTCAAACAAGAAAACAAACAGGTGTTCTGGTTAGTTGAAGAAATTATTATATATATATATATATTATATATATATATATATATATATATATATATATATATATATATAGATAGATAGATCAAGACTGTACACGAGCATATCGTGGTATACAAATCCATAGCCACAAACTTGACGGGTGCACCTTGGTATATATAGTATATCATGCAGTTATTGGGCATTTTTTTTTTTTTTTGGGCGGGTGCGTGCTGCCTCAGTCTGACTTAGTAAGTCACTTTCGTCATTCAGTTCAAATCCACCCACTCCCCTAAACCCCCCTTCGATAAACAAAACACCACCACCTACACTATCATCATCATCACCGTCACCACAAGCACTATATAACTCACAATCATTTTCTTCGAAAGACAATTACCTGACGAATATATTCTTTTTAAATAAGTTAAGCGTCCATGAGCTTTGGTCTTTGCGACGCCAGATGCAGAACAATCTATCAATCAGTCCTTTGCTACTTTCCCTTTAGCTACTGAACATCAGGTGAATTCAATAGGAATATTTAAAACAATTGTAACGTCACGTGACAGAAGACAAAAGACATTTACTGGGCGTGTTCCGAAATCTGGGAGACACACAAATAGGTTTTTAAGTTTTACATTTAACGACAAAAATAATAGATGTTTATTATTTTAGATGTTCCAGATTATGGTTATATACCTGAGAATGGAAGTAGAAGACCGCGAAAGCTTTTGCAAAAGTGAAAATAATAAAAACGAACAGGAATAAAAAATGTCTTGACAGCTAGTGCAAAACTTAAAACTCGTTGCTTCTTAAAGCTATAGTAAGAACAATGTGTGATACCGGGTTTTACCAACTTTGTAAATAAAAAATGTAAATAAAATGATCGGGAAGATATGTCAAAAAGGCCGATTAACATGAAGCATTCAGTTGATAGGAAGACCCCTTTAAAATGTTAAAAAGAGGTAACTGAAAATGTTAAAAACCAAAATGCGTTTTAAAAATAAAATTTAACATGTTCGTGCACAAAGGTTTGTGGAAGTTTTAGTTTTCTCGAGAAAAAAAAAAAAAAGGTCGTAAACTGAAAAATTCGTTTAAAACCACTAAAAAATTTCTCTTAAAAAACTAATAAATCAGCTCTGCTCTTTTGTTTGACGTTTGACAGGTGAGAGAAATATACCTCTTTCCCAATAGAAGTCTGGCGTGGAAAAGTCTACCGCACTCGATAAGTAATATCTAAAAAATATGAATTAACTTTCAGCGGTTTCAGTAGCCATAACCCTCAAGTTTCCCATCTATATGATAAAAGGAATTTTCAAAATCCCAGAAATAAAAAAAAAACGACTCGACGTCTCTCTGTTAACGAGCGAATGCTCCTGCATTTTTCGTTTATTATTATTATTAATGAATTACTTTTTATTCTACACCAAAACTCAGCAAACTGAAGGGTAAGTCTTAACCTAGGAAGGGCAATAGTTTGCCCAACGAGTTTGAAAATGAAAAAGTGTTTCAAAGGGTGCTGGATCAATCACTTCAAGATTGTGCAAGTATGATCAGCCAATCAGTTAACATTTTCTTTTTTTTCTTTTTACAAAGTCTTCTGCAAATCATCCCAGCATGTTAATGAGGTTCACGTTAGGAAGCCAACTATGAATTGAGTAAAAGAAGCTTACATGAAGGCGAGGGAATGCTGCCTTAGTCAAAAATAAATAAATAAATAAATAAAGAATAAAGCAAAATTTAAGATAAATATAAACATCAACAGGGAAACAAAAGTGATACCGAAACTTCAAAAACAGTTTCGTATGAAATTTCGAAAAGTGATTCAATGAACTTCGGATCATATTCTTCATGACAAGAATATAATTCCGACGACGAAAACTGAACCACGTGACGTCATACGTGGGTGAAAACTAAAGGGAAAAAAACAGGCAACATGATATTTATTGACTAAATAAACTAAATAAAACAAAACACACCGTTGCTAACTGGAATACTAAACCTAAATCTTATGAAGACTGAATCAAAGTCCTGATTGGTTGACTGACACTTAAACACGATCGTTTTTTGGTCTTTTTTTTTTTTTTTTTTTTTGGTTTCTACAGAAGGAAGCGACCATTATTATTAATATAAACGTGCAAGGAAAGCAAGTTGAACGTTAGTAGTGAAATGAAAAAAGCTATATTGTGGATATATCACTTAACTACCTTTTCCACTCCAGAGGGCTGGCCTGAAATTAAAAGCAAATCATCAAAAGCCAGAATTTCTAACTAAATGGAAAAATTTTTGTATCAAGCAAAAAAAAAACAAAAAACAAAAATATATAATTTCTGCATATGCATATGTAAAGGCCGCCGTGAAAATCATAACAGGCGCAATAATAAATGAAAGTAAAAATAAACAAAAAGTTCAGGAAGATATGGAAGATACTACAACAATGTCAAAACTCGGTGAGATACAGAATGCTAAAATACTTAATCGCATTCTTTAAGTTTCTGAAACAACAAAAGCCTGCAGATAGGGAAAGTATTTTCTTTATTTATTTTACAACAGTTGTGAATAGAAAGGTACAGAAAATACTCTTTACAGTGGGATAAAGATTGGTTCTATACATATTAGTCTGTAGAAATTGACAATACACGTTTGTTTGTACAGATGAATAAACAGAGTGGAACAATGTTGTTGTAAGTAAGCGAGAGTGCTAAAGAGAGATGAGTGATAATAATAATAATAATAATAATATGATAATAATAATAATAATAAAAACAGTAAACTAAAACGTGTCAGATCTCAAGACACGTGAAGGAATATATATAAATAAATAAATACTTCATTCACATAATTACAATTCTCTCTAGATTTAATTATTCTACGACGTAATGATAAAAGAATACTAAAAAAAATTGAGAGAAAAAGCAAACAAACAAACAAACGAGATCGATTCGGTGACAGCGTTTCCCCCCTTTCCTAGAGTTAACAGAAATAAAAGTCTTCGGGTCTGGACAACTCAAGTCTTCCAGTCGGCGGAGAAGTTTTAAAAGCAGAAGTGATGGATGACAGGTGAAGGTTTCGAGTAAAGGAATTAAAACGTTTGTAGTTACGATCTTCGATTTCTTTTTATTTCAGTGACTGAAGAACTATAATGTTTTTTGTTAAATGATAGATTTCTCCTCATCTCCAATACAGCCAGAAAACGGAACGCAACTAGACTTCAAAGACTTGTAAATCATTTCCAGGATGACTTGTCCTGTTCCAGGAAGCTGGAACTTCGAACAGATGAATACGAATAATCCAACCGAGCAAAAGTAATTTTTAAACATCTACAAGTCACCCTTGGACTAACAACGTCCCAATAACAATATTAAAAAAAAAATAAAACTTTGGCCACAAGGGGTCACGAATTTCAAAAAGATTTATTTAGGATCAAACTCACGAAAGATCTCTCACTGGGACCAACACACAAGTCGGTCCAGCCTAATGTCTTCTTTTTGGAAAATATATGAAACGACTCACCAACGAACCACCAATAGCTCGAACAGCTCTTAAAGGCTGCCGTATTCCTGCGGGTTCATACGTTGAGTTATTTCAAATTCCAAGCTTTCTTTCTCCTAATTTTAAAAAGTTTTGGTCCGAGGCTATCAGAAAACTATAGTTAGCTTTTTTTAAGAACTTCTTTATTGAAAAAGAGATGACGGTATCTATGGCACAGGTATTACATCCACCGTTCTCTATTACCATTAAAATGATGTTCAATTTTGTGTTGAACATAAACAGAGGTAGCAGGCTTCATAACTCACAGACCAACATATAAAAAGCCTCAGTGGCGAGGTTCGTATGGTGTTGGCGTGCCACTCGGTGGTTGCGAGTTCAATTCTCGAGCATTCCATTGAGGAGTGAGAGATGTGTATTTCTGGTGATAGAAGTTCACGAATCTCGACGTGGTTCGGAAGTCACGTAAAGCCGTTGGTCCCGTTGCTGAATAACCACTGGTTCCAGGCAACGTAAAATCACCATACAAACAAACCACCATATAAAAAAAGCTTCCAAAAGGACACTAGGACAATGTCATGCATCGCTAAACCTCAAAGACCCTGGTCATATGCAAGACCTGGTTACTGGACCAGTCAAAATGAGTCCAGAATCCACTATGACCTGGATGATGATTACTCGTATCATATGGAAGAGCTGGCTACTGGACCAATCAGATGGTTTCAGAAACCTCAAGGACTCTGCTGGTGATCAAGGGGAAGACGAAGCACTGGACCAATCAGTTGGGTTCAGAAACCTCATATGAAAGAGCTGGGTACTGGACCGATCAAATGGTTTCAGAAACCTCAAAGACCCTGACAATGATCGTATGAAAGAGTTGGATCCTTGCCCAATTAAATGCGTTTGGAAGGTCTCGAAGACCATTGTGATAACCATATGAAAGAGATTTCTACTGATCAATATATGGTTTCAGACACTCAAGTGCCCTAATGGCTATCACATGAAAGAGCTAGTAGCCAAAGGAAGACTAAGGTGAGGTCTAAGGTCAAAGCTGCTAATAACTTTCTTTAAAGCCTTTTAATGGTCAGCATATGAAGGAACTTACCATTGGAAAAAGTTAACACAACTGAAAATAAATTCTGCAGTGAAAATGTGTAAGAAATAACCTATGTAACCCCCCAGTAGGTTGACACATCTGAAAGCCAATTTTTGTTGAATATATGACAGACAGTCCAGAAGCTGATATGGGTAGAATGACACAAGTCAGATACCCGCAAGTGGTGAAAAGAAGCCATAAATTATTAAACAGCTAGAACTATGTCAAGAGCTTGATGGCCCCTTTTTTGAGGCAATATGAAAAGAGCTACAAGAATTAAACATTGGGACTGCATGGATCATCTCGTTTAACTCACAAAAACCATCTGGGGCATGCAAAATCACGAAGTTAAGCATCTACCACCTTCAAGGGCCACAGGGCTCTTTGACACTAAATACAACAGAAAAAAGTAAATCTTTAAAAACGAATTTCATAGGAAGAAAAAGTACCAAATACCTCTGCAACATTTAAGTATTACAGTCTAGCAAAAATTCTTGAAAACGATTTAAACTGTGCAAAATGAAGTGTATACTATAAAACAATTGTAAACGGGCAGCAAAGCTCACAAGTGTTTCCACGAATATCCTAAAAATTGGTTGGCACTGACCAATCATAAATAAAGGGGCCCTGCTTGAGAAATGGTGACGATCTTCTAATCTGTTGGGCATTTGCTTGCAGGGGACACATTTGGCTGAAACATCCACACCATACCATGGGCGGTTGCCCCGAATGACAATAACTTCTTACCTCGGAGAGATTCTCCAGGAACGAATAATGAAATTAAGGCGAAAGACGAGGTACCTTCTGTGAAACGAAAGAGCACACAATTAAGCAACAAACTAATCCCACAATTGTGATATATCGCACAAATTTGGCAAGACTCCATTTACGAGATGAAGACTTTTTTTAACCCAATAAAAATTCCTTAAGATGACCTGCGCTACCGAGGAAAGCAAATTGTAATTGCAAAGGCCATTTACATTTCTTTTAGTATTTATCATGGCATCAAGTTAAATTTTATCTTTTACCGCTTTTACAAACAAAGACCAGGATTTTAGTTATAAGCATGGTGAAGTTTTAACAGATACACAAAGCCAAAAAATGTAAACCAATGATTACAGGAGAAGTATTATTGCTACACCATTTTTTTAATGACCGGGATTTTAAGTGAAGGCTCAGGTCTCCTGAGACGTTTATTCGTTTATGGAAAAACATACAACAAAGTTCTTTAACAGAAGCCGAGTTCTCAGTTTAAACTCTTGTCATTCATGGCTAAAACGAGTTGCACATTTTACACTGTTACAAAATGCCACAAGCAAACGATTGAAAGCGTTAAAAAAAAACAGGTTTAAATGGGAAAAACATTCAGGGACGATGAGGAAGTAAGTTTACATGAAGAGTATTCTGACTTCATACTGATCTGCTGCTTGTCGAAAGATATATATACCATTTGGCCTCTTGACTCCTTAAGAATTTGGTTACATGATTCAGTGAGCTGACAAAATGCTGAGAAACCTAACTTTTTCAATCTTTCATATCTTGGAATATTTGCTTTTAGTAAAATTACTCTATCCAAGTCAGGAGCTTTGTTTAGCCATTCAGCTAGCTAAACTGGGGGACAACCCAGACCTGTAGGAGTTTCAGTTAATTCCCCACCTCCCACCACCCCACAAGCAAGCTCACAGGAGACCCATTAAGGATGTTAAAAATAGAAAACCTCAAAATCTAATCCAATAGGTCTGATACAGGTGGTTCGACAGAATCTTCCCGCAGAACGTGAATGACCCTCCAGTCTATAGTAACGTTTCCAAGCTCAATTGGAAGTGGTCTTTATCATCCAGCAGGTCTACTATACAAGCGTTCCAGTTTTTAAACAGCGCCAGATCCAGGTGGCTCTAATCCAGGCATATTCCAGGAAACATTCCGTGTAATCGACGGCGGGTCTCTAACCCCGTCTGTCCAACGTGTTTCCATCGGACCCAATAACCAGTGTGAACACAGGTGAAGAAACGTGTTTATATTCTTTTTATAAAGGTATTAAACACCAGTGTCACAGGATTGGGTTTTCAAGTGAAACAACAGGTGTGTGTGAGCTTAGCTAACGGACCTCATGACGAGAAATCACGGTGCTGGTAAGTATCAAGCCGTGTCAACAAACAAATGATTTCTCTAGCTTTCACTGGTGTGTGGTGGGGAAAGAGAGAGAGAAAAAAGTCCAACGGAAAAATAACACACACACGCACACACACACAACACACTGTTCACTGGAGGGTATGGCTGGGGAAACACATGGAGTGACGGGAAGGGTAGGGGTCGGCTACAAATATTGCTGTGGTGGTGGTGGTGGTGGTGATAGTGATGGGGTGGGCTAGGGTAGGGTTGTTGTTGGTGGTGGTGGTTGTAAAAAAATCTAATTTGTTTCCATCACGGGGCTTGTTTGTTGGAGTTGGAGTAGTATAGCAGTAGAGTAGTAATCCGGTGTGCAGCACTAGCGCCTACCTTGTTAAACATACTGAGTGGGGTGTCGGAGGAGGCTAGGTAGCGGCTACCTGGGCTATCAGACTCCGAGTTGTTGTCGAGAACCCTGGAAGCCGCGGGCGCCGCCATGTCCTAATGGAGGAGGGAGCAGGTGGAGCCAATGGATATGGGGGGAATAAAAACCATGGCAAGAAAGGGGGGAGGGGGAGGGGAGGGGGAAGAAGAGTTTGTTTGTGGAGAGGGGGGGGGGGGGGTGAAGCATCAGCATCAGCAGCAGCAGCAGCATCAGCGGTGGCGGAGCGCGAAGAGAATAGAGGAACGAATTAGAGGAATAGGTTAAAGGAAGGAAGGAGGAAACAGGAACAATAAATGGAGAAAGCAAGAGGAGAGCCACCAGATGGAGGATTAGGAAGAGGGGAAAAAGATGGGAAGAGAAAGAACATGGAGATGAGGCAAGAGGAAGAAAACGGAGATGATGAGGTAAAAGAGAGAAAACGGGGGATGATGAGGCAAGAGGAAGAAAAAGGCAACGAGGCAAGGGGAAGAAAACGGAGGAGATGAGGTAAAAAGTAGAAAACGGGGTAAGATGAGGCAAGAGAAAGAAAATGGCGATGAGGGTAAGAAGAAGAAAATGGAGATGAGGTAAGAAGAAGAAAATGGAGATGAGGCACAAGAAAGAAACTGCAGATCAGGTAAGAGTAAGAAAACGTAGATGAGACAAAAGGAGGAACACGGAGAAGATGAGGCAAGCAAAAGAAAGCGGAGATGAGACAAGATGAAGAAAATGGAGATGAGGCAAGGGAAAGAAAATGTAGATGAGGCAAGATGAAGAAAACGGGAAGCTGTAGGCAAGATGAAGAAAACGGAGGATATGGCATAGAAGCTGCACTGTTAAGGATGATAATCATGGCCTCTTGGTCTCTCAGCTTTCCAAGAGTCAAGACAATACGAGTAGCTATAATAATAATAATAATAATAGTAATAATGATTATGATAATTAAAAAAAACATTATCGAGTGAATTATATAGAAATGTCACTACCCAAAAAATTTTTATATTTACAGGAAAAATAGTCCCTAATGAAAATACATATGCAAGGAATGGGGGGAGTAGTTTTTTTTTTTTTTATCTTTATTAATATTCTTGAATCATCCACTTTTCCCCTTTTAAGAGGGTTTGGAATGATACAAAAAGAAAACGGAAAAAATAAATTGTTATCTTTTATATATGGCAGTGATATGGAGAGAGAGAGAGAGAAGTGAAATATATTCTTCAGTCTTCTTTTATGGAGCAGTTAAAACTCTTATAATGCGAACCATGATAACGGTAATCACTAATAATAATAATAATGAAAATGATGATAAAACACCCAGAAAATCAATGATGATAATGATAAGCCTGTACAGCGTGATGAGTCATAATGATAATAACGTTATAATGCTCTACAGAGCTGCATAGTGTGTGTGCATAATTACATCCAGCATACGTACATATATACACATACATATATGAAGTGCTTATATATATACACGTATATATTAAAATTGACATATGATACAAAAGACAGCCTTTAACACCTTTATGTGGGTGATTATGTCAAATGGTCACTATTGAGTAATTGAATAATAACAGCTACTGTCATTGAGGGCATGTGTCATATTCCAATAGACGACATATACATACATATATATATATATATATATATATATATATATATATATATATAATATATATATATATATATATAGGCACACACCTATAAATTGGCATTACAAGCCGTAAAGCAAAGTTAATTACAGCTGTGGTTACGTACGTATCAGTCCAGAGAGAACTAATATGCAGTGCGACGATGTACATTAAAAAAAAATAGAGACGATAAAACAAACAATAAAAAAGAAAATCCACCGAAAAACTCAATCGATAAAATAAATGACAATGAAGAAATGGGATGGAAGATTTTTATAAGGACGAGAAAGGATAAATTCCAGGGTGGAGGGGGAGGGGAGGGGAGAAGGATAATAAACTGTAATGGATAAGTAGTTCAGTGACGAGGAATTTCCCCTATGTATTTCAGTGTAATTCGTAATTGGGGGAGTTTGTAGAGTTATTTCCTTTTAAAATGACGCAGGCACATACATCTCCCCCTGCGGGATCTCAGTATGATGAGAGAATGACTCCATCTTAAGATATCAATAAACCCCTTCGGTGATATTACACCAGAAATACATAAGAGGAACTCCAAGCCCCCTTCTTTTTCTCAAAGGTTAGTCATCATTATGAAATTTTTTTTTAAGTTCCTTTAAGACAGATGACTTTCAAAGTCGTGTGAAGGATATTATTGATGTCCATTTTAAAGCATTGACTTTTAATACTCACGATCTATTTACATAAAACCTCCTTGCCACAGATTTTCTTCAATTCTTGCTACAGAAAAAACAAGACTAACCTTCAAGTACACATCAAGATTTTTCTTCATACCGAATCAGGGGGGTGGGAAGGAAAATTTAAAATAAGTTTTACACAGCACTATAGAGAAAAGAAGGAAATATGAGTATTCTTTCTTTTTATTTATCACTGGAAGCGATTTCAGTATAATAACAGTCCAATGGAAACCTATTTTGAGATTCAGGGGTACCTAAGAGTGACAATATCAGTAATACAATTAGTAGAGATGAGAGGACTAGTTGTACAATACACAGATGTTTGTATATAAGAACAGTGATATGTATAAACTCAGTACACATACCATATATATATATATATATATATATATATATATATATATATATATATATATATATATATATATATAGTATATATGAGTGAGTTACACATATTCATGTCGATGTCAATAATCAAAATATGGGGACGACTTCAGAGCTTCATTCAAGAAAGAGATAACTACAAGAACAAAGTATGGATTATCTGAGGCGCATGCGCCACTCCCTGGCATGCCCCGAGGATAACCACACGTAAACTGACATACCCAAAATCTAAAGAAAAAAATTCAATGTTACAGATATCTTTTTATATAGGAAAAATAATGACTCGTATCCTACGGGACAATAATGTATTTCGTACATAAACAGATGACATAAAATTGTAAGTACTGTAACATTCATAATGTGTGATCTTAAAAGTGTCGTTCATACAATTATACTGTTGCAGATAGCATACTAACACTCTTAACATAATCCCTATATAAACCTTGGAGAATAATGGGAGGAGACGCCCCGCATGGGTCAGACCGTTCAGTAAAGTGAAGCAGTTTACCGCTGGCAGCCACGCCTAGGACTGGCAAAGAGAGACCCCACCATAAGGATTAACAGAAACGCTTCAGTACTTTTCCCATCTTTTATTTTCATAATGCGTCTTTTTTATGGCATAAATGGAGGCGAAAAGTGCTAGACATTTTATCATTCTTTTAAAGAACATAGTAATTATTTTATCATACATAATACCTTACTTTATTACTCAGATATACAATACAAATTTTTCATAATCTATATACATATAACCTATTACTGGCACAAATTTAAAGCTATTCTCTTTATGTCTGCTAATTCCTTAGTCCTTACTGTTTGTTATCGCCTACTATTAGGAGTTATTGACCGCTAAAATGAATTAACTTAGTATATATCTGGCGACTCTTTCCTGCGACCTGCGATTGAAGTTTAGCAGTAATCCGCTTACCAGCATAATTATATCTCACTTGCAAATATTTTTCAGTTATTGTTTTAATCAATAAGTGCAAGTGAAGGTCCAATGGTTGAGTATCATACATATGATAATCGAACTCTGAAAATATTGTTTTGCCTCGTAAGCTGGCCAATACTGAACTAACTAATTTATGGAAGCTAACTCTCCCCAGTATTTTGTTGCAGGACAACATTTCCTCATATTTTTTCCGCAAGTATTGCATATATCAATAACATCATTTGATGGATACACCAATTTTCCTTTGGTTTTTTAATTTGATGAGGGTGTGACGAAAATTAGCGTCTATTAACGTTAATGCATCAATGCAGACACTGTAAAGACTTTTTTTAAATTTAAAAACAACAAAGCTTGCAAAATAAGCTACTATTTTATGAACATTTTGACAAGTGTTAATGGTTTGGAATATAATCATAATCATCTTCCTTGCCATCTGAATATGCTTCTAGAACTTCTAAAACTCGATGTATTGAAACAAAAGCATTTATATTCCTTACTGCAACCTGCTTCTTATGCTGCTTGAAGCAGTTAATATGGGCACGACTCTGATGGCATTAAGTCATTATGTACAAGTAGCCTTTTGTAAGCAGCAGAGAATTATCTCGCTTTTGGATTAATATTATGGCCTCCCATACTTCTTACTTGACCAAAGAATAGTTCAATATGATCCTAACTGAATTTGTAGAGGTCATCAAAAATTGTAAAGGCCCACCTTCTGATACAATACAGGTTTCGTACAGAATCTGAAGACTTCGTATGCAATAGAGAAAGCCAATTAAACCAGTTTTTCGATCTTATTTTAAGTTGTCTTTACCATCCTGAAGTCTCAAAGATCTGATATATGTTTCTGCTTTTATTAGAAAATCTTTAATATCACTTGCATTATTCTTCTGAATTGGTCTTTGAATTCCTTTGGTATTTAGATTTCGAGAATTTGATATGTCAAATAAGGTGTTGAATACCATAATGAATTTAATAAGTAGCTTACTTCACTTCCTCAAATTCACTTATTTTTTCATCAAGGCATTATAGTTTCTGT
Organism: Macrobrachium nipponense; assembly: GCF_015104395.2. Classification (NCBI taxonomy): domain Eukaryota; kingdom Metazoa; phylum Arthropoda; class Malacostraca; order Decapoda; family Palaemonidae; genus Macrobrachium; species Macrobrachium nipponense. Next base: position 16,045,118 of record NC_061095.1, on the reverse strand, counting down.
AAACGTGTTAACTGTCTGCGGATAAAATGGAGTACGAAAAGTTATGCGTACCGTTAGCAGAAGAGTACGCACACAAGAAAACTAAAAGAACGAATTAAAATAACATAGCGTATAAAACATAAAAAGTATTACACCTTGTCATCGCAAGGTCGCGTACCTACGGTCCGACCCCAGGGATTCAGTTGCCAGTCCCAATACTGGCGGCCCCAGCGACCTGAGTGGCTTCACTTATCCCGCAGCAAGGCTCTCTCTCATTATTCTCCAAGATATAAAACGCATAATGGTTAAATTTACCAATATTAAAAAAAAAAAAAAAAAAGTCACACATACACCACTATCGATGAACGAAAAACCTAATTCTAACGAATTCAAAAAAAAAAAACCCAGAGAATAAACTATATGAAATAGAAAATATGTAAATGAATGAAAAGAAACTAAAACTAGGAAAAAGATAAGTTCTAAAAATAATAAAACAGCAATTAAGAACTAATTAATTAATAAAACTAATATATAAGAGGCATACAAATCCAGGGAGTGGCCCTATGCACACAGTACTCCACACACCTTGGTTTCGAAAAGGGAACGGCCAGATAAAACAATACATTTGATATACATAATAAAAGAATTTCTTACGTATATGAAAAAGATATATATAAAAAACATGTATGGTTGGCAGTGTATGACTGCTTTCGTGTTGCGTATATTATGTATAATCCATGGGCACCCGTACCAAAGGGGTCACGGGTATGACACTCTGGCCAGAGTGCCACAGAGATCGGAATAGTGCCGAAGGCAAGAGAGACACTGAATGGCTTTAAGAGTAATTCGCGGTTGTAATTGAAATACAGGCAGTAATGATTACGTTCTGGAGTCAAAACAGTAAAAAATAATTATATAAAAAATATCTAATTTTTTTATATTTTAGAAGAAATTCAAAATTGATCAATCTCTGGCACTCCTTGATACCCAATCAAGTGGTACTCATTCAATTGAGCCCATGACACCGATGACCACCTTTTGACTTTATGGGTACCACATGGATGACACACAAACGGGTGGGAGGGGGAAATATCACATAATTAATAATAATAATGATAATAATCAAGAAGATAGTCATATCAATATTAATAACCATGATAATCATAATAATGGTAATAAACAGGGTAACATGTGACACCAACATATTTGAAATATATTACATATATATATATATATATATATATATATATATATATATATATATATTATATATAGTATATATATATAAAACATTACAGTAACGACAGAATTAAATATAAGTAGACTGAGAGGATGGAGGAAAATAAAAAAATAAAAAGAGAGAGATGGTTGATATTTAAATATAAATATACAGTATATGTACTGAATAGGCATAGGTACCTTAGTAGTGCAAAAGCAACAATCAAGTTCATTGGCTGTGTCACCCAGACCAAGCAGCTGACGCTCCTGTCTCTTCAAATCCTAGAAAAGGCGAGAGAGAAACGAAGAGAGAGAGAGAGAGAGAGAGAGAGAGAGAGAGAGCACAGAAACAGGGAGATAAAATGAGAGAGAGAGAAATGGCAACAGGTAGAAGAGGAGAGAGAGAGAGAGAGAGAGAGAGAGAGAGAAATGGTAACAGGTAGAAGATGAGGGGTAGGGAGGTGCGGTGGGGGTTGGGAGAGAGAGAAATGAGAGGTACGTTGAAAATCAGTGTGATCATGAACAACAACTCCGTCAACAACAGAGATAAAACAACAGCAACAACGTTAAAAAAAAACAACTTTCTCTCACTAAAAAAAAAAAAAAAAATGTTTAATCAGGTGCTTCAAGAGAACCAAAATAATCACTGTACTAGAATACAGACTACGAACATCTTGTGGTTTTAATGTGTGTTTTTATACTACAACGGAAATATTGTTACGTCAGGTCTGTGGAGTTCTATTTAAAAAAGAATAAATAAAAAGTCTATCACCAATAAGAAGACGTTTAATAACAACCTTACACTATAAAAACCTTAATTCTCCACTAAGATATACAGGTTAAACCTAAAGTTTTAAAAATACCTTATGGGATATCAGTACGTCTACAACGTCAAAGGAAAAAAACATTAGGATATATTTTTTTTACTATTAAATATAATATCTATAATACCTTACTCGAGATTTCACTTCTATAGATGAAATATTACAGAGAACGTAAAATTCGCTGTAATATATTAAATCAAATTCGCTGTAATTTATCAAATCAACTAAGTCGTGCAAAGGGTCTCAGTCCCAGTTTATTTATAAAAAAAAAAAAAAAAAAAAAAAAAAAGAAAAAAAAAAACGAGTATGGAGAAATACATGAAGCATATGCACAAATACAGGGACTTAACTCAAGACAAGTAAGGGGCAGGGAGGGAAGATACAGACGGGACCCACCCCCTGTTAGGGGGTTCTTTTTATTAAGGGGTGGGGTTGTGGGGGGGGGGGAATCTTAACAAACGCACAAATAAAATTGAAAATTTTAAGGATGACATACCACCAACACCAGGGTTTAAATACAAAAGCTACAGAAAACTACGGACATCATAAAAGTCATCAACATCGATCAATAAACAAGCATTACAGCGGGCATAAGAAACAAATGAAAACAAACAAATCAAAATAAACAATATATTTAATACAACAATATTTTCCTCAATGTTCGTTTACGCTTTTTGTTTAACTAATTATTTTTTTTCTTTATACATGGAAGGTCTAACCGCTAATCGTTTAATAAAGGCACCAGACAGCACTAATAAACACATAATGCTTTTCTAGAACAACACAACAACAACAACAACGGGCGGCATAACATTCTACAGTGACAGCAGCAACAACAACAAGGCAACAACACCAACAACAACAACATCAAGAACTATATAACAAGAACAACATCGATCATCGCCAACTACTGAACACAAATAAATGAAACTTCATTGTCACTGTTGCACCAGATACCATACTAAAAAAAAAAGAGAGAGAGAGAGAGAGAGAGAGAGAGAGAGAGAGAGAGAGAGAGAGAGAAGCTTTTTCTTCTACTTCATTACAGGAGTACCATGCTTTTAAGTAAAAAAAAAAAAAAAAAAAAGAAGGAAAGTTGGGGGAGAAGGAATAATGTGAGGAATTTATATAAAGAGAAATAAAGAGGGATAATAATGTTACGAGAAATATATGGGTCGTTATTTTGGGGGAGTTTGTGTTAATGGTATGTTTGAAGAAATGAAAAAAAAAATAATTTTTTGGAAAAACATTTTTGAAAAAAAAAATTTTTTTTTTTGGAAAAAAAATGTGAAATCTTTTTTTAATTTAAAAATGTAGTCTTGAATGAACATGCCACGGTGATTTAGTGTTGACAAACACACACACACACACACATCACCTACACACACACTTTCTCTCTCTCTCTCTCCTCTCTCTCTCTCTCTCTCAAAAAAAAAAAAAAAAAAAAGGATGGAATTAATGAAAACAGCGTTTGGTTACCTCCCAAGAGCAAAGGACACTTAATCCTTCAAATTGAAATTGTATCAAAACTAATATTTTTCAATTCAATTTTTCGTCCGTTCATGTTTTTGGAAAATGGATAACACAACTGTCAAACTATTTTGGGAGACGAGAACCATGCCGCTGCTTTTAAAATGTTTTTAAGTTATTACCATTTTAAGTATTTCTTTTTAATATGTGTTTAATATTTTTATTTATGTCTTCATTTATTTTACCCTCTTTCACGCGTTTTCCTTTCTGTAACGCTTTGTTACAAACAGGAAAGATGAAGGGGGAGAGTGACAGAGGAGTTAAGGTGTTATGGTAATTAAATGAAAATATTATATGTTATTATATATTTATATTTATATATATATATATATATATATATATATATATATATATATATATATATATTAATATACTATATATATATATATATATATATATATATATATATATATATATATATATATATATATATATATCATTGCTAAAAATTAAGACGACTTCGCAAAATTATGACCTTCTTTTAACACAAATACAGGAAGAAATATGGACACAAAAAGATGAAAATGGATAATATTTCATATGACACTTCAAGTGTGTATAGGAATGAAAAAAGGTCACGCATTAATGATACAAAAATAAAAAATAAAAAGCTTTTGATGATATTCTAAGTGTCTCGGAATGAACAAAAGAAAATGTACACAAGGTGTTACTGAAGAGTGTAATAAAGTGTAAATAAAGTGTACTACGAGTTTGTGCTACACAGTAGATGTCTTTTAAGACTTATATATTTATATATCCACTGGGGGGGAATACTTTGAAGAAGGAGTATGAAAAAAATGCAACACTACAGTAATAGATTTGAACAAGACTTTCTAAAAAAAAAATAATACAGTTACCATGAATATCAAAGTGAACATACTCTATATGTAAATAAAATTAAATTAAAGAACAGCTTAAGCTGCCGGCGACACAGATATAAAATCATAAAAAATAGGAGAAAGAAAATGGAAGAAGAAGAAGAAGAAGAAGAAGAAGAAGAAGAAGTAGAGGTAGATGATGATAAATAAGATCGGACGAGATTCCATAAAACGTTCATGCATGCAAAGAACAAGACATAATAAATTAGGGAAGAGAGAAAGGATTCGATTTTAATGACATATTTCTCGTAGGGGGGGGGGGAGGGGAGGGGAGGGGGAGGGGGAAGGGGGGGATGGAACTTTGGAAAGGTATGGGGGACGAGTAGAGGAAGATTAACGCTGGTTGATAAGGTAATGGAAGGAAAGGGGGAGGGGAAGAGGGGGGGGGGGGGGGGGGTTGGGGGGGGGGGGGAGAGATTATTCTTAACAATATATGATGACGTAACTCAATTATCAAAATGAAACAGCAGCATTCATCACGCATCACTATTCTTTATGCGGGCAGTCGGGCACTCATCCGAAATATTTTAAATGAATAAATTAGGAGAGTGATTCATCGAATGTGTGATGAAGGCGATGAATAGGCGAGAGGAGAAAGCATGTAAATAGGCATATATGAATTCGCAATGCAAATAAATAAATAAAAAATATAAATAAAACATACAACTCAATATATATACCACGGCCTACTGTATCTACATAAAATAGGCCACAGCGTAGCACATCTACAAAACACGGAAAATAAATAAATGATAAATATCATTACTATATATATATATATATATATATAAATACCTGTACAAATAAACAAATAAATTAAACCAACTACAAGCCTTACCTAGAGATTTCGTTCAAGTCCACAAGCGCTACTGGTCTGTCTCAGCGACTGATCTACATAAAACTCTAAATGGTTACCTTACTGTAATTGTGCTTATAAAGAAGCAAATGTTCTCATGATTAATTCTGCAGAAGCATATTTTGTCTTTATATCGTCACTGAAGCCAGAGGTTACGGGGTTATATCTGCCTTTTGCTTTTAAGTTTTAAGTTAGCAAAATAAAGCATGTATTACCTTCAATTAAATCCTTTATATGAAGCAAATGTTAAATCCTATTTTTGCTACTGTCATGACGCTATTTAAATGAAGCAGAAATTGTCATTACACTCACTAAATGAAGGAAATGGTATTGTCATAACCTCCTTTTTTTAACGAAGCAGGTATCTGTTGCATTGAAAATTGTTCAATTGTGGCACTTGTTCTTATTGAAGCTTTTATCAATTCTTATTACGCTTATATCAATGCCATGTATTCGTCTCTTAATTTTTAAATGGAGTCTTGATAACCAATCGAGACACTGTTCAACGAGAAATTTATTTAATGGATTCTCAAAGAAGTCCAAGGTTTTTAAGGTATAACATATCCCCCGATGGGTTAAATCTTTTAACTTTCAGTAACCAGCAAGATCCATAACACGGGGGAGTCGAGGAGTTGTTCAAAACAACAACGAAGAAATCGAAACAACTTCACAGCAGCGTAAAACGATAAAAAAAAAAAAAAAAAAAAACAAAAAAAAAAAAAAAACTAAGCTAAATATCTAAAACAGATATTTTCTAGCCTCTACAGTGTTAAAATAACGGCAGATGTTTTCAGCACAGCTGTTCAAATAAAAAATAATTTACATCTGCGTTATATAATGCACATGATTAAAATATATAGTTGAACAGGCTGTTAAATTAACGGCAGATGTCTTCAGCACGGCTGTTCAAATAAAAAAGTTCTTTACATCTGCGTTAATGCAGATGATTAAAATACAGAGCTTCAATTTTAGTATTAGTACGAAGCGATGCTGCAATTGAATATCATATTACTGGAAATTTAATATGCTGATTATATGCGGCGGGGTTGGGGGGGGGGGGGGGGAGTGTGTTGCTGTTTAGTCCATGAATTTCGCGTGTTGCAAAATCTAAAAGGCCGCTTCCAACATTGTATTATCAAATGGCCATGATAAAAAAAATAAGTAAACAAAAATGTTGAATCTCTCGATCAACTCGTAAATACAGTTATTTTATTAAAAATAAATGTTGAATCTTGCGATAACTTGTAAATACCAAGTTATTCTGAAAATACATTGCTGAGAAACAAAGTTTTTACTTTTTACTATCTTAGTGTATTTTTATACATCACAGAGTAGGAATTGAAAAGGGGACTCAAACAGATTCCCGAAAGATGTTGAACAGATTCTCGAAAGGCGTTTAGCTTCATTCTTAAAATATATTTGTACCCATACATAACTGTGGATTTGTTTCACCATTTCAAGACTCGCACTGCTGTGAGGATTTCATCTTTTTTAATTTCTAGGTGTGGAAAACAGCCCGTACATATCGCACCCAAATAAATTCCTTAGCACGAAGAACAGACCTGTCAAACCGACCTCTCTAAATAAGGCAGGAAATGGCGCGCGCGGGTATTAAATAATACAGTGGAAAACACGAAATCAAAGGTAAACAAACCAATGAATATATGTACAAATATAAATAAAAAAAAGAGGAACAGACGTTGTACAATTGTGAAAATCAGATAAGAGCAATGATGATGAGACTTCAGGCGGAAGACAGACCACAGGAAAACGCTGTCATGCCGTCCAGGATACATACAATAAATAATAATAATAATAATAATAATAATAATAATAATAATAATAATAATAATAATAATCTTAATAATAATAAAACATAAAAATTCTATATACAGCTGGACGACTGTTTCACTAATCTCCCGAAAAACATGAGCATGACTGGGACTATTTACAAGAGGCAAGAGACTACTAAAACTACTATTATACATAAAAAATAGAGAAGGCGAGAGTGGAAGAGGAGACAGAAGAAGATATTGACGGCTATGGGGCATTTTTTTAAGGGGGCGGGGTGAAGGAGGTTAGGTTAGAAGGTTCGAGGACAAGGGAATACAGTTGGGAACACAGTTGGCAATGGAATTTGGGTAATCGTGAATTAGGTCAGTTTTAACAACACTCAAAATATGACACCGAAGAAACAGGGAAATGATTACGTTTTAAAAAGAACTCATTAACGACAGGAAATGTTATTTATTGGCAGAGATGGGAGAAGGATTGAAGGAGTTTATCTTTCGCAAACCCTCTTAACAGAACAGAAGGTTTCAAAAGTGGACAGGAGAGGAGGACATTTAAAGGACGACGTAAGGAGCCACGGAGATTATATCCTACTGGTAAGAGGACGGAGGCGTTTGAAGGACAAAGGACACAAGGATGTAATGCGAATAGGACGCACAAGGGAAGGTCAATTTCGACACCAGGAAGGAGGAGGCAAAGAATAAGTTTGCGTTTGATATAAAGATAATCAAGAATGGAGGATGGTGGGGGTAGAGGGAAGGAGGAGGAGGAGGAGGAGGAAGGAGTAGGAGGGAGGAGGGAGGGAGGGAGGAGGAGGGAGGGAGGAGGAGGAGGAGGACTTACCGGAGTCTGGTAATCGGGAGAGCCGGGAGCGGTTCTCTCCTCGGCGGCCGGCAAGTCCAGGATGTTAGGCGCGGGCGCCGTGGCGATGACCTCGCCGCCCGGCTGTTGGTGCTGCTGCTGCTGCTGCGCCTCCTTCTGCAGGCGGCCCATGTGGTGCTCGTGGTTCTTGTAGCATCCGGTGCCCGTCTGGCCGGCTCTCATGGACTCCCCAGCCACCGAATTGGCGTCGGCCTGAGACATGTTGTGCCCTACCACACCACCGGAGGGAGAGAGAGAGAGAAAACAGACAAAACATCAACATCTAAACAAGGACACAGGCCGGGGGATGCTGCTCTCCGGAGCTGGAGCTGGGCTGGGGGGCTGGGTGGGGAGGGGGGCGTGGGGGTAAGGCTTCCTTTTTTTTTTTTTAAGGTTAAGGGGGGACGAAAGGCTTCATATCATAAAACAAGGCTCAGTCTTAGGACACGCCCATCCGAAAGCGCTCCGCTCCCTTTTCCTCTCACATAAACACCGCCCCCTCCCCATTTGTAAATTTCGGGAAGGGGGGATGGAGGAGGGCGGGGGGAGGGATGGCTGGATGGGTGGGCCTATGAGGGAGTGGACTACACAGAGTAGCAGGAACTACGTTACTCCATCATTGTAATCAATTTCTATCTCAAGCGATAAGGTTGTCGATGCAAAAGAAATGCCTCACAGTTTTGTCAAGTCAAACCATATTCCTTAAGTCCAAGTTTTAATAAAACACAACAATGAAAGATTTGGTTCCATTTATTATTATTATTTTTGACTCAACCGAATGCCTACAACTCAAAATAAAATATAAAAAATACAATCATGTTTTCCCAAATGTAAATTACGTTTAAATCTGCAATATGATGTAGGTAAACGTGAGTTTTTCCTACCACGAGATACATCTAAAAGTAATTGATAAAAACCCACTAAATAAAAAAACAAATCTTTTTATTCCCACAAATGCTCTTAGACTACATGATCAGACCCTGTAATTGATAGGAAGAAAACATTACCTACTTACTGTAATATATACTTAGCACGTCTACGGGAACTGATGATAACTTTTAAGGATAATAACATAAAACACTAAACTTCACCAAATATTAAAAAGTAGAATATGCCGAGAAAGCAAAGAAGCGTTTATATTAAAAAGCGACAATTAAAACAACTTTTAATAAACATACTATAGTAGGTTCACATCCACCGTGCATCTGATGTCTAGGTTAGTCCCATACGACGTTCCTGATTGGCTGCTGATAAGCCAATCTTCTGGGCTGGAACTTCTTAGTCTCTCGAGAGTTTTCACATCCCACTTCTCCTGGGGGATAAGTCGTTCAAAAGTATCCCTCAAGAGGTGGAACATACATCCTGCCTATGTGATTGGCTCATCAACAGCCAATCAGGCGCGTCGTAAGGGACTGGCCTAGACATCAGATGCTGTAGAAAGCTCTTGTTGCATTTATTAATTTCTCGAGATAAAGGCTGACGAAAGCTGCTTTTGAGAAACTGACAAAAGCAACGGTGCCGAATCCACCCCAAAAATGGACGATCATGTATAACGTGATTTGTCAATCAATAACGAACGCGTTGCTCAAAGATATAAAGGTGCAAGTTGCAACGTTGTTCAACAGGTAATTATGCGACATTATCAAACAACAGGGGGAAGCAATATTAATCTTAAGTCGAAAAATGAACCAAGTACCGGCTTCTGATTTAAGCTTACGACCGGCATCTCTTGTTCTTCAGCAATTCATTGATTTAACCTTGAATTTAACAAACCCTTCGTTTTCAAGTTAAACTACTACTACTGAATACCATTTCTTTTCTTCCAAATTTTTTCTCTGAAAAAAATACTTTGTTTAAGCTCGGCTCATAACTGAGATTCATCATTTTCCTGAATAATAAATGATCACCCCCATTTTTCGCCTTACTTAGAAGATCTCATTCTATCATTCTGAAATGGAATAAAAAAATCCCTCGTCTGCAACATCTTTCACTGAACGTAAAACATCTACTTTACCTATATAATTCGTAACCTCAAATTGAGTGAACGTCACAAAAACATAGAACCATCCTTCAAGTATTCGTATAACACCGCCTACCTTTTAAAATACCTGCAGTTTATTCCCAAGTACTATTCCTTCAGCCAGTTCGTATAACATCACCTAACTTTTAAAATACCTGTAGCTTACTCCAAAGAGACTGTCAACATACGCATTACGAGTCCTGGGGAATATTTTCTTTTTCCTATACCCTTAAGGTTTCCACTGGAACATACCACAACAAAATACTGCCCCCCAAAAAAGCTTTAGTAACCACAAATTCTCTAAGGCATGCAGGAGACGGGGAAGCTGCTAACAGTTATGACACACACAAAACAATAATTAGGGAGAATGAACATCGTGTCTACACAGCCCTGAAAATATCGACAACAGAGCCCTTAGCTTCATTTCATCTCTGCAAAACTGATATAAATATACATAAATATTACGTTTGAATGTTCTCATTTTCATCGATAAGTATGCTCATATAAATTGCCATTTCTTTTGGCATTAGACAACAATTTACAGTATGGTTGCCCTTGTTTTATCTACAAACATTTTATATATTTGAAATGTGAAAAAAAAATTGAGGAATATGAACTGCAAATCAAATTCAGAATCCATATATGTCTTATTTAAACGCTAATCAAATAAAACAGAAAACCAGGTAGTTTTTCCCTTTATTTGTAAGAGAAAAAATGATGATTATAAAGTTCTGAAAGCTGCCTTATTGGGGAACCAGATTCTTTTGGGGAGCCTATAGGCCTAATGGAAGAGAAATAAATAAATGAAAAAAAATAAGGCAGACGGATTAGGGGGAAAGCGTAGGCATAACTTCCCCTTCTACCTTGAGTTACAAATACATAGAGAGAAACATCTTTTCTTTACATGATATGATAAAAGTATAGCTATTCATTATTCCTAGAAGCAAATTAAAAGGTAAAACATTAATAGAGCGAAAACTTCTGAGGGTGATAAAAAATTGCTCAAGTCTGTTTAAATGATTCCGAAACCTGTCCCTGAAATGGTTCTTCTTCTTCAGATACTGATTGAAGAACCGTCCTTGATCGAAGCAAACGCATGATGCAAGATAGATTCAACGTCACTATACTCTGTTTTTTTTTCATCTGTCCATCCGCCTGTGGTGTTTTTGTATGGTAACACTGCGTCCCGGCCTTTAAATAGTTACGCTATGTTTAAGTTTTAGGTAAATAAAAGGATATCTGGGTGTACATTTGCAACTGAAAAGTGTTTTAATAATTTACTGTATGCGAATTACACCGTTAATATTCGAAATAGGATATTATTATAATCGTTGAATGTAAGCTGAATGTAACTATCTAAAGCCCGGACGCAGTGTTACCATACAAAAACACCACAGGCGGATGGACAGATGGAAAAAAACATAGTATAGGCATTTTGAGTTCAGCCTTCTTATAGTTAATACAGAGGCTCTGGAACTTCTTCTGTTTCTAGTTCCAGAAGAATCCAGCGTTAAAAAAAATCATTTAGTAACATCTTCAAATCAGCATTATTTACGAGGCTTCTGATAAACAACATTAAAAATTATTTAATAAAGAGCTAATGCATAACGTGAAGAAAGGATTGAAAAGTGAATATAAAAATCACGATGTCATATTTTGAACACACAGGCTATTCGAAGGTGCCTTTATCATTTCAAAAATGTAAACTAAAATAAGGACAAAGGCCAAAGGGGGTTTGAGACAAAATATTTGAAATGTCTTCATTTGGATTTTACTACACTTGCTGAAAAATACTGCAAATTTCGGTACTCATTTCCGTGGCAATAAACATTAAATTCATACACATAATAACATTAAACTGCAAATATCGTTCAATACCAAATTCGCTCTACCTCGGTTAACAATACCGAAGGGGAATAATACCGAAGGGGAATCTCGGGGGATTCGATCCAAGTTCTGCGACCACCTCCCACTTCGGTATTATTTCTGAGGTAAAGCGAATTGGATATTACGAAACATTTGTAGATTCATGTTCGTGAATGTAACAAAATGTCACGGTTTTCGATACCTATATATAGTATATATTATACTTACTAAATTGTCTATATATATTATATATATATATATATATATATATATAATATATATATACTATATATATACATAAATATAATATATATATATATATACCTATATAGATATATATATATATAGACAATTTAGTAAGTATAATATTACTATATATAGGTATCGAAACCGTGACATTTTTGTTGACATTCACGAACATGAATCTACAAATGTTTCGTAATATCCAATTCGCTTTACCTCAGAAATAATACCGAAGTGGGAGGTGGTCGCAGAACTTGGATCGAATCCCCCGAGATTCCCATTCGGTTATTCATTCCCCATTCCGGCATTGTTAAACCGAGGTAGAGACGAATTTGGTATTGAAACGATATTTGCCCAGTTTAGTTTTTTAATGTTATTTACTTATGAGTTGTAATGAATTTTAATAAACAAATAAAAATATATATAGTATATATATAATACGATATAATAGATAATATAAATATAATTAATTAAATTATCGAAATAATCAGAATGACAAAAGTAAAACATCAAAACCAAATGTATATTTTCCTATCTGTGAGAAATATAAAATTTAACGGTATTTGAAAAAAATAAAAAAACATTTAACATTTTGATATGACTTAAAAAAAACAATAACACACTTAATATTCTATTGTGTATCCAAACATAAAAATTCCTTAAACATCTCGGAGGCTATTCTTAGGCATCCACAACACAACCAAAGCTTTTTTTGTTTTTTTGTTTTTTTCCAGGGGGCAGGTCCACCCTTTTCAAGCGGGTCGCATCGCACTCCGGATATCTGTCCAAGGACGACCTCGGTTGAAATGTAAAAATGTTGTTTGCTGGAGGGAGATCTTCTTGAAGAGTTTTTAAGTTGTTCACCGTCTTAGAATTTAAAGCTTGTTTGAAACAATACAACCAAATCGCCTGTATAAAAATAATTCTAAGATTTGCAATATTTTTTTTGAAAATTTAAATTTTGCAATATTTTTTTTATATAATGAAAATAATCATCAAATTGTCTTCTTATATAATTTAAATAATAATCAATAGTCTTTTTAATAAAATAATTTAAATAATAATCAAATAGTCCTTTTATAGAATAATTTAAATAATAATCAAATAGTTTATATAATAATTTAATAATAATCAAATAGTCTTTTTATATAATAATTTAAATAATAATTAAATAGTCTTTTTATATAATAATATAAATAATCAAATAGTTTTTTATATAATAATTCAAATAATAATCAAATAGTCTTTTTATAATATTTGAATAATAATCAAATAGTCTTTTATAATATTTGGATAATAATCAAATCGTCTTTTTTTTAATATTTGAATAATAATCAAATAGTCTTTTTATATGAAAATTTAAATAATAATTAAATAGTCTTTTTATACAATAATCTAAATAATAATCAAATAAGTCTTTTTATATAATAATTTGAATAATAATCAAAATAGTCTTTTTATATGATAATTTCAATAATAATCAAATAGTCTTTTTATACAATAATTTAAATAATAATCAAAGTTTTTATATAATAATTTAAATAATAATCAAATAGTCTTTTTATATAATAATTTAAATAATAATAAAATAGTCTTTTTATATAATAATTTAAATAACAATGCAAATAATCTTTTTATATAATTTAAATAATAACCAAATGTTGTTCTCATAACTGAAATAATATGACGTCTTCAAAGCAGACAAATATGATACAATGTCAATTGTAAATCATGTCACGAATCAATGGGAAATGAAAATCAAATATTAATGGACCTATGATGAACTAATAATTCTTTTTTTATATGTAAATGAGGTCTCCTTAGACAGAAACCCGCTTTAATTAGGAGAGGGTCTATAATTAAGACCATGCACAGTAATGAAAACCATTATGTAAAAACCACACATAGACCAATGGAAAAAGACATTAAGAGGATGAAGGAAATTAGGTAGATCCGTCACGAAAGAGGTGGGTGGGGTGTGGAAAGGAATATATATATATAAGAAAAAGGAATTCATTAGAAAATGGGGGGTTTAAAAATACAAGAGGGCCTAGGAGCAGCTCCCAAAAGATGGAAGCATCCCCGGGCCATCAAAGCATGCCAAACTACTATTTTTTTTTTTTTTTTTTTTTTACATCTAATATCAGTCAAGGATACAAAGAGCTACTAGCTACTATCTACAGTGTCATGAAAGCTGCATAATACGAAAAAATAAAAGTATTTTTAAAAATGTTTTTTTTTGGGGGGGTGGGTTACTTCAAAACCTGCGCGACTACACACACACACACTAGGACGGATGGAGTCGATGCTGTATAATTAAAGATACCACTGAGATAATAATAATAAGAAGAGCTTGTAATAGGCAATGACAACGGGTTTATCTAAAAGGCTACACAGTTCCAAAAAAAGATCTACTACGGGATAAGCAATTGTCCTTTGGTCGATAAAAAAATAAAAATCTAAAAACCGTTCTAGTGACTGATATAACCTTCAAATTGGCGCTAATGATGATTCATCCTCACAAAAAATTAACTATGAAGAAATTCTAATTAATGTGCCACAGACAATTCCTATCGCATACTTTGCCAATACGTTCGAAAACGGAAATTAAGTCAGTGTGTTCAATTAAATAAAAGTTGGAAGTCACTTTCCGTCTCTTCCGTTTTGGAGCACATTGGGCATTTTGGGAGAAAACACCGACTACGAAAAGAGAGAGAAGACTTAAAAAACTACAAATGTCTGAGGGTTTAAAGAGAGAGAGAGAGAGATAGAGAAATGACAACGAGTATTATTATTGAAGGATTGCAACTCGCTCCCTACCTGTCCCAACATGAGGTCACACTGTGCACAATATCTACCGAGAACTAAAAACCAATCAATCAACGAACCAAAGAAATGTGCATGCGCTCGTCCACTTGGTTTTAAAAAAAGAACTCATTGGAAAATAAAAATAAAATAATATATATACGTCAAGACTTGCATTACTGTTGGAAACCATCTGTTAGAATAATGAAGCAATTCCTGGTTGTATATGAGTGACTGAATTTTTCTGTTTTAATGTCTGATGCTCCAACTCAAAATTAATTTTCCAGCCAGGAATTGCTCCATCTCAAAGAATAACGGCTTAAGGGTTTTCCGAAAAAACTAAAAGGGTTACCGACAACTGATTTGTACAGAGCTACATAAAAGACTAAAAATATAAATTTTGTCATTATTAAAATTCGTGGAGAACATGAAAGTAAAAAAAAAAAATACTTCATCATTTCTTTCACCAAAAGTATTAGGTGTCACATTGCAGTCTGATTTGAATCCAAAATGAAAAAAAAAAAAAATCTCGAAAAATTCAAGGAAGGGAGCGGGTGGTTCTTTCGTAAGAGCTACGTAAAATTACTGCTAAGTTCCTTTTCATGTTCATGTTTTGGGGAAAATACATGGGTGTGTATGATATACCATCTCTTCACCATCTACTGGCTAAACTGACTAGGCGTGCAGCGGGCCACTAGCTGTACCTGGCACGTCTGGCTCTTTCGTCAACATGAATTGCTAAAGACAGGAGCCATCAACTTCATTCGCATACTGGGCCATGTTTTGGGCTACTCTAGATGCTCCCTAGAGGAGGCAGGTGAACTGATGTGGCCTTGAATCTAGCAACGCAAGTCATCATCGTTCCCAGGTGTGCCAGGTATGATAAAACACCCGACTGTATAAATCAAAATACCTGAGTGGATGCACTAAGCTTTTTTTTAATTTTTTTATTTTGCTCTTTCCTTTTTTTTCAAAACATTACATAGGGGGATTAAGAAGCTAGCATTCTATCACGACTAATTAAAAAAAATGTGACCACTGTACATGGTGATGCTGCTTTATTATAATCTTGCTCTGTCTAATAAATTACAAATACGCATCACTACTAAATTCTA
Organism: Macrobrachium nipponense; assembly: GCF_015104395.2. Classification (NCBI taxonomy): domain Eukaryota; kingdom Metazoa; phylum Arthropoda; class Malacostraca; order Decapoda; family Palaemonidae; genus Macrobrachium; species Macrobrachium nipponense. Next base: position 16,029,132 of record NC_061095.1, on the reverse strand, counting down.
AATTTCTGACTAGATTTTTTTTTTAAATTGATGTTCAGACACTTTCAAAGGGATGGAGCTCAAAGACTCCTTCCCTCAAAAGGCATAATACCGATGCTTGCATTCTCGTGTAGAATTTGTTTTTAAAATGTCATCATCAACAATACTTTCTTACTCTTTATACAGTACTTTCAGCAATATGCATTGTTTAGAGTCTAAAAGATAACTAATGAAATGCACCCAAGCCAATGCTAGTAGTAGTAATAATAATAATAGTAGTGGCAGCAAAACAAGCTCTCTCTCGTAATGTAATCAATAGTAGTAGTAGTAGTAGCAGAAGTCTCTGTGCATTCTAAGTTAAACAAATAACAGGCCACAACTGCCAAAACTGTTTTCATTCCTCTGCGAATACTGTTAACAAGTACAGCACAGTTCACCTAAAGGATGGCAGAAGACTAAGAGAGAAAGACTTGAGATTAAAAGTGAGACAATAAAAATGAGAGAGAGAGAGAGAGAGAGAGAGAGAGAGAGAGAGAGAGAGAGAGAGAGAGAGAGAGAGAGAGAGAACTGTACTCAAGGCGCTGCTCTGTTTATATATATAGATATATAATATGTACTTATACTTGCAAGACTGATTGGCACTATGACACTTTATTCACCCTTGGTCTCAGCTCAACAGTGGACAACTCTGCAAAAACCGAAATAAATACATTCTCGTTGAGAGAGAGATATATATACTATATTTAGTTGTAAGGGGAGAGAGGGGATGGGGCGGTTTATATGGATGTTAATGATCTTAGAGGGGGGGAGGGGAGGTCTTAATGACAATGGAATCAAATCCTGTTTTCTATTGACATATTTTTCGGGATGATCTTTCATTTCTTTATTGACTTATATTATATATGGCTGATGGGCGTCTTATTTTCTTAAAAAGATATATATAATATTTCCTGACTGATTGTTTTTTTTAACTACTTTTCATGGACATTTTCCATGATGTCTGAAGAATGCCTAATTATGGTGCAGTAGCTGTGATCTTCATAGCCTAAGATAAATTGAATGATGACGATGCATAATTGGCAAAAAATCCCTAAAGAGCTAAATCAAAAAATGGACAAATAATAGAGAATGTTCTATCAAACTCACACTTTATTGAAGCTCCAAATCTAATAATAATAATGATAATAATAATAATAAATATTGTCCAATGGTGTATACAGCGTTGATGTCACAGTGCAAAAAAAAAATAACTCTTATAGGCTAAAGTGAGAACTGCTTTGTTAATATATTTGACAAAATCAGCTCCATACAGCTGAAGGGTTCGGAGAGCCCCTTTTGTACAGATTCAACTTGAAAGTTGAAATGACTTCCTTTAATTTAAGTCCAATGTTCAGATGATTTCTCTTGTTTTTTGTTTTTTTTTCTGCCCCCAAAAACAATATATAGTCTTGAATTTCATATATGGTTTTTTTTCCTTTTTCAAGTCCCAAAACATTCAAAATTGAAATTCCATAGTTTTTCTTGAAAATTTTTTTTTTGTTTCGTCCCAAAACATTGATACCGAACTCCAATCCTAAGGGTTTCATTCAAGCTGTTCAAATTATAGTTATGTTGTTCATATTATAGTGATATTAACTCAAACCTCCTTAAGTCCATGCCTAACAGATTACACCATTAAAAAAGGAAATTAATTCAAGTGATATGTCTCTCCACCTACTACTATATATGTTCCGCTCTAAATAAAAAAATAAAATAATAGCAATTATTGTACATCATTCTATAAACCATGAGTCATCCCATTTGTACAACACAGACAACCTCATCTTTATAGACAACCATCGTCAGGAGAGAGAGAGAGAGAGAGAGAGAGAGAGAGAGAGAGAGAGAGAGAGAGAGAGAGAGAGAGTCAATCGAAAATGTGCGTTTATAATCAAAACGAAAAGGCGAGATTTTGTGCGTAACATTATTATTCACTGAAGGACTTTGACATTTCACAGCAATTACTGTCACTTACATAGATTTTCCTTTATGAAACCAATGGATAAAATGGTATGGTTTCCCATTACAAAATAACAATGCGAGCTTAAAAAAAATTAAGATCAATTTAAACTCTGGAAAAAAACAAAATTTTAAACAGAAAATGCAACGACATACAATGTAACGCTGTATAAGGGGAATCATCAAGGTGGGATATCGCCCTTTCATATATGAACAATGAAGTTCAACCATTAAAAGCTACGGTGACTATTTTGTACCTGGTAAGTTCCTCGTTGGACGAGTGGGTTGCGTGCTCGCCTACCGATTCGGTAGTCGCGAGTTCGATTCCCCGCTCTGCCAACGTGGAGTCAAGAGGAAATTATTTCCGGCGTTTAAAAGTTCATTTCTCGGTATAATGTGGTTCGGATCCTACAATAAGCTGTACGTAGGTCTCGTTGCTAGGTAACCAAATGGTTCTTAGCCACGTAAAAAAAAAAAAATCTGATCCTTCGGGCCAGCAGCCCTAGGAGAGCTGTTGATCAACTCAGTGGTCTGGTTAAACTAAGATATACTTAACTTTTTACATAGACAAGATTTCATTGCCTAAGCGATAACCCAAAATTGTTTACATAATGTTAATCCGTAGACTTTTCTCCTTTTAACTGAGAGAGAGAGAGAGAGAGAGAGAGAGAGAGAGAGAGAGAGAGAGAGAGCTATACAAGCAGCATCTCACAATGAAAGTTTCAAAGCAGAATTATATTAACTTTGCTTGTTGAGCACAATACGAATGATGGAACCTTCAGGATGTCAAGAATCCGAAAATATTCCACTTAAATGACCATGATCATATATTCTCGCACAGAATGCAAATAAATTGAGAAATACTCCCTCAATTTATTTTGGCGTATATAAAAATCTATAAATGGGGACCCTGACCATCTAAAAAATATTTCTTGTACGCACAATTTTTTTTTATACAAATATCCTATTTAATTTACAAAGTATCTTCCTTGTTCGTTAAACAGGAAGTTTTCAAAATGAATAATGTTTGCAATTTTATCTGGGATACGTTAACTTATAAATTAGGTAAAAATATAAGATTGTCAACTCATTACGTTAAGATCAACCACGAATTTTCGAATCATGGATAGTTTCTTATGAGCATTTTACGCTCCCAACCAACGTGAAATGAAGCGAGAAGTAGCTTGTCCAATTCAAGTGTTGAAACTGCAGACAAAGCTAAAAGTTGTCCCTTCTTAATTTCATCAGACAAGACAAACGGAAATCTCCGAGGCGGGCTGATGAAGTACTCGGATTAAGGTGAAAAAAAAATTGCATGTATGTGAAACATTGTATTAATTGTTTTTGCAGGTGTGAAATAAATTCAGGCCCCTTACTTCTCACGAAGCAAATCTGGAATATGCCAAGTTTTTCTTTTATATTTTTAATTTCGGATTTATATATAAATAAAAATAAAAATAGATATATATCAAATATTACGTAAACAACACAGAATTTTATGTACTATTATATATAAGTATATAATACAAATAAACTATATTCAATATATACATATTACATAATATATAATTTTAAATATATTATATATATAGTATATATATAAATATATATATATATATATAAATATATACATATACATATAGTAATATATAATTATATATAGAGATATATATATATATATATATATGTATGTATATATGAATATATTATGTTTATCTGATATAGTAGATATACATAAAGATATATGTGTTTACGTATATGATATATATATATATATATATATATATATATATATATATATATATATATATATATATATATAGTATATATATATATAAAGCGAGAAACAGAAAGTAAATCCACGCACAATCGATCGACAATCGTTGAGAGAGAGAGAGAGAGAGAGAGAGAGAGAGAGAGAGAGAGAGAGAGAGAGAGAGAGAGAGAGAGAGAGAGTTAAGATATTAAAAGTCCTGAGCGCTAAGACCTTACATTCTACTGAGCCAAGAAACGTAAAATCCAAAATCCCCGGAAATAAATAAATAAATAAATAAACAAACTATCATAAGTGTTCAAAATTAATCTTCAACTGTACTCGACACTTTTGTAAGTACTAAATATTTACTATTGTTATTCTTAAAATTCTCGTGGGGAATCTGAAAAAAGACACAGGCGTATGTTTTGTAATTTTAAAGGTTACGATCATAACAATAATAATAGTATTAATAATATAGATGATTGTGATATTTTGGCAGTGTAAATAATAAAGGAAATTAAACAGGACCAAAGAATTATTTTTAAAATGTGCTACAAAATGGCATATAAAATCCGAGGACTAATTTGGAAAATCAAAATTCTTCCATTAATAGTTACAAAAAAAAAAAAAACCGTTTGTCCAAAAAATTTTTTTTTTTTTACAATTAAACATTTTATTTATGGTGACAAGTAATGATAACTACTTGAAACATTCCATTAACTTTCATAGGATACTATTTCAGTGGACTACCAAATTTTAAATTTTTTTTCAAATTTTTGTATTGTTGCAGTTTTGCTGCAGATATGTGCAGTGTGTATACTTATGTATATTTAATAGTTTATTAATGTATATTCTGAACGTTTTCGAAATGTCAATTTCATCGCCCGTATTTTCTTTCCAGATTCGTAACCTACCAAATAATAATAATAATAAAAATAATACTAATAATAAAAAGAGGCTGAATATGTATTATGCTCTTTGTGACAACACCTTTATACCCTTGAGCCGACATTATTTTTTTTTAATGAAAAGAAAAAAAATAGTAGTAAGTCTAAACTACGTACACAAAAAAAAAATCAGCAGTAGAAAGTCGCTTGTTGTGCAGTTCGTAATCATAATCATTATTGTGGTTAAATCATAATAATAATAATTAGTGGTAAGTTATCATAACGTGTTAAATAAACATGCTTAAAAAAAGAGACCGGAGTTGTTATATATCTATACGTATATATATAAAATAGAGTTGGGCTCCAGACGAGGCTGCTAATGTTAGTGGTATAACATAAAAAGTGGCTAACTTATCCTAATTAAATCTTCCAATCTTCTAAAATGTGTCACTTTGAAAGCACGCTCTCACCACGCTCTCCTCTCCTCAATTATAAATATAATATATATATATATATATTTCTGTTTTCTGTAATCTTCTCTGAAAAAGTGATATCTACTGAAAAATCAGAAAAATATATTCGTCGAACTAACAAAAGATGCAGTCAGATACATGTCAGGTAACATAAAAAATGATTTATCACAAAGCTTTCTTCATGAGGACTAATTGAAAATATTCATTTTTATTTTTTTGTTTTTGTTTTATCTCTCTATGCTATACCGTTGGGTCACTCATAGAATCATAATGACTAATATAGTAATAAAAACCATAATAATAAGACCGTGTCAAACATATCTAGTTATACACAATATCAATGCACTGCTACGCCATTAAGGAATACTATACAGATTGTGGTGTAAAAGATTTATTATTATTATATATAATATATATCTCGATGGATACGGAAGGAGTATTTGGGGTAGAGATAAAATACAAAATAGGGGGACTGGAGAACACCATCCAAGATAAGGTTTTAATAAGACACGAGGGAAATGATCAAGTTGTCTTCGTTTGTATAGGAGGAGGAGGAGGAGGAGGAGGAGGAGGAGGAGGAGGAGGAGGAGGAGGGTCTTAACTGAACACTTCTTTAGTTGTAGTGTATTTCTGTACCTATATTTAGGAGTCTGTGTAGAGAGAGAGAGAGAGAGAGAGAGAGAGAGAGAGAGAGAGAGAGAGAGAGAGAGAGAGAGAGAGAGAGAGAGAGATTTAAACAAAATAAAAATCACTGGCATGTTTAGTTTAAGTGTCATGGAATGTCTTGTCAGTTCTTGAACAGAATTACGATGGGAATTACTACAATACACAATACGGGGTAATGAGGGTGTTTCATCAATCTAATTTTCGACAATTATTGTTTCATTATCAAATTGCTTTTGCAGATTTTTGTTCTGCACTTGGGTGACCTCAGTTCCGTTAAACACAAATCATATTACCTTTGGGCAACAGAACCGCTACAAGATACACAATGCAGTAGAAAATTTTAAGAGAAAATGAAAAGACCTTGTGGGTCATTAAAACAAAAAAGTTTGTGAGTTCAAATCTAGTCAATTCATTCAAGAATGAAAAGTCTTCTGATGTTTAGGTGCAAGTGTTAACTGGTTGTCCACACCAGTCAACAAATGAAAATAAATCTAAGTGGGGTATTTGTATAGCATTTGTATACCTTCTAGGAATGCAAAGGGTACATTTCTGAAAGAGAAGATGATATGAGATTCAGCAACTAAACACACATTAAGTACACGTCGATCCACAAAGCAGCTGCTAGTAAACTTACCTCGCCCCACATGTAAAGAGAATAAGAGCAAATCAAACATTCTTCTCAGGAGGAGAGAAACACTTTCAAACCCAAGAGGGGGTCAATAATAATAATACTACTACACGGAATTCCGCGTCATACATACAACATTACTCCGAGTTATTTCCAGGACATAACTCGGGGACTGGCTGGAAGAGTATATAACAATAAATAATGCACTAGAATTTCGCTGCAAGGTCGACGCGTATCGATCACGTGTTCCTCCTCCTCCTCCTCCTCAGCGTATACCTGTACCGTCGCGTACTGCCGAGTCGATGTTTCAACTTTCAAGACGGGGATGAGTTTGAGCAGCGTCGCCAGATCATATTGGTAAGTAATAGCATATTAAAAACCAATCTAAAATAAAGCTGCCTACAACGTCAGAAGACTTGCTACCTGTTCTGAAACATCTTGGGCGGCTCGATGACTTCTAAGTGCACAAATTTCTGGATCGAATGTGGTAGATGTGTAAAAAATGTAGGGGGGCTGACCTTGTAAAAATGTCTTGTAAAATAAACCTCGTATATGGTGGAAATGTTTTCTGGTTTAGATTTGGAATGAATGCCACGTTTGTCCAGTGATTTTTAGTTGGGAAGCAAAAGAGAAAAGATTGTTTCGTCCAAGAAAAAATGGAAAAAGGGACTTGAATGGCTTCTTTGTAATGTGTATCGTTTTTCATTTCTATCAAAGACAGAAAGGGGCGAAAAGCAATGTTGTGTGTATACAAAGTGAAAAAAAATTAAGAAAAGACAAACAAGAAAATATAGCAAACTCTATTACAAAATAGAAAGAGGACAAAATAACTATAATCTTCTGAGACTGGAGAAAGGTCTGTCATATGAGAGAGAGAGAGAGAGAGAGAGAGAGAGAGAGAGAGAGAGAGAGAGAGAGAGAGAGACCTACAATTACTGTAATCTAAGTCGGAAGTGGCAATACTGTCTCGTAAAAGGATGGTATAAAAACTGTTAGAAAGTGTTACAGGGACAAGCTGTTGTTTTTTTTTTTCTTTCTTTCTTCCACAGGATGATCTGATGTGAAATAACGCTAAAGTTTTTCGTATTACTGTACCTGACAATAACTGCTTGCACATCAGATTAAACTGCGAAGAATCAGGACCCTAGAAGTTTCTTGTATTTATATGAAAAAAAAAAGAGAGAAAAAGACTCAGTACTGGATAATGCACGTGTGACCGAGTGAATAATGAGTGGAACTCTATATTGTGGGTTCTGTTATAAACTGGCAGGAACGAGGGTATATTCGAAGATGTATGAAGATTTATGTATAATAAAAAAAAAAAGAGGGAAAGAGAGTGAGGGGGAGAGAGAGACAATGATAAAGAGTCATGGATACATCATAATCCTCGTCTAGTAATTCCTCTAAAGTCTAAGGAGAGTGTTGGGGGGAGGCGTGGTGAGAGGGCCCAAGTGACGCTTCGGCGGGGGCTCCCCCCTGCGCCACCTGCGAGTAGCGGTGCGTGCCCCCCGTGGGTGAGTGCGAGCGCCCCATGGAGGGCCTCCGTAGGGAGCCCCCGCCGCCCCTGGACCACAGCAGCGACCGGGCAACGCTACCTGTGTCCACGATGACATCAATGAGATCCATGGACTTGGCGAAGGCGTCGCGGAGGTTGACGTGGTGGAAGGAGACGATGGAGCCCTCCCTCTTGGCTCGCTCCAGGGCCTCCCGCCTCTTGAGGGCCTTCTCGCGCCGCATCTGGTTCTTGTAGAACTCGGCGAAGTTGTTGACGATGATCGGGATGGGCAGCGCAATGACCAACACGCCACAGATACAGCACACCGACCCGATCACCTTGCCCAGGGGCGTGATCGGGTACATGTCCCCATACCCCACTGTCGTCATAGTGATACCCGCCCACCAAAAGGTCTCAGGGATACTTTTGTACACAGGATTTTCATCTTTTTCCGCAAAATAGCAGAGACTCGAAAATATTAACACGCCCATGGCTAAAAACAACATCAACAAACCTAATTCCTTATAAGAATTTTTCAAAGTGAAACCCAAACTCTGAAGGCCCGTCGAGTGCCGGGCCAGCTTAAGGATTCTGAGAATTCTCATGATTCTGAAGATCTGAACGATTCTTCTCACGTCCTGGAATTGGTCTGTGTGTTTGTTCGACTCGATAAGGAACAAGGATACGAAGTAGGGTAAGATGGCGAGCAAATCGATCACGTTCATCGCGCCTTTAAAGAACTTCCACTTGTTGGGGCTGGCGGCAAAACGGAGGAGGTATTCGAGAGTGAACCACGTGATACACACCGCCTCCACCATGGCAAGTTTCTCATTATCGCCCTGTTCAGGACCCTGAAAGCTGGGCACCGTGTTGAGCACGAGAGCCAACGTGGACATCACGATGAAGATCACAGAGATCACGGCCAGTACCTGTGAAAACACCAAAGAACCCACTCCGTCACACCTAGCCACTGTGAGTGCTCCCTGGTCACCGGTGGTGTGGGTGTGTGACAGCCAGCCAGACAGCCACCCCACACACCTCACCCACACACACACACACACACAAACGTACGCAAGTACATACAACATAATCTCCGTGTGAGTTCACACGTGCCTTAGTTTCACTCGTGCAATGCCACGTTCATCTTTCTCCAAGTGGGACCGATGACGGGCCTGCGTTCCCTATCATAGGCCTCCAGAGGCTGGCTATTATTGGCAGTTCCTAGCAACCACTGCTAATGAAAGCCTGAAGTCTCTACTACACATCAGCATTCGCCTTTCATAGCAGCTCTCTAAAGAAGGGTGTGATATGCTCTAGTGAAGCTAAGTATTCATTCGCTCTAAGAGGCCAGGTGAGTACATCCGTACCGGAAGACGACCAGGTAAATGACCATTGAATGACGAAGTTCCAAGCCTCCAAAATATTTTAACGTCACGAATATTTGAACTAAAAACGTTTTTTTCAAAGTATACGTTAAAAATAGTAACGAATGCATTGCCGACATAGACATCGTTGACCAGAACTGAACGCAATTTAAAATATCACGAGACACTGAAAATTGGACAAATATTCGATCATGCGCGAATAAGAAACAATTAAATTCGTAAATTTATGGGGGCTTTGAAAGTAAATATTATCAACTTTGCACAAGAATTCAAAGGAATCTATGAAAAGGAAATGAGTTACGTAAAAAATGAAGTACAACATTACTTATTACGAAATTAACTAACAAGAAAGTAGACTGCAAATGTGATACGCCTCAAAACTAAAAGATGGAACAATAGATTAAAAACAACGACTTGTTGGTTGTCTTTACGGTATAAAAAGTTACAACACTTCTGTGTAAATGTGCAACGTTAAACTTACAATGAAAATAAAAAAATGTAAGATAATTACACTTCACTTAATGATTAGAAGTACTCACACTACCGTCCGAATACGTTTCTTATGCTGAAGGCACAAGGGGAAAAACTAGTAATCTAAATTTAATTCCGTTTAAGGCTAAATTTAATTCTGTTTAAGGCTAAACTGATTCGTTTAGGGGTAAATTTAATTCCGTTTAAGGCAAGGATGACAAATTCTTACAGTCTCTCGGAGGATAAACCTTGGAAAATATATATCCATTCTTCAACCATTTTTAAAAATTCTATTAACCAAAAATGTCAACACCGTCGAATGCATTCGAAATGTGTCAGCTCAAAAAAAAAAAAAAGTTATGTCAGCTCAAAAAAAAAAAAAAAAAGTTAAGGACCATTACAGTTACCAACGGACACGAATTAATAGAAATACCGAACCTAGTAACTTAAGATTGCTTATTTCTTCATAAACTGACATATTTTACTATAACCTGGTCGTCTGCAGAATACTAAATGTACATAAAGCAAACTATATTCTGAAAGTGCTTCAAAACGAAAGTAATGCACATACAAAAAATAATATACGCGCATTCTATAGCTCTATGAAACTAGCAAATACATCAAGAAGACCAAAGCCACTTGCACCCTTGTATCCGTACATGTAGAAATCTATTCGCGTACACACAATGAACCTGTTTAGCATATACATAATAACTGTCTGTATATATATATATATATATATATATATATATATATATATATGTATATAATTTACACAGTCAAGATACATATATACAAGCGGACACCCACACGGATACATACACACCTAAATATATAACCACAATACCATATAAACACACACACACATTACATAACCACATAAATTAAATATATGCATATATATATATATATATATATATATATATATATATATATATAATATATAATATATTTATATATATAAATACACACACAAACACACCAGCATTCTGTTTCAATCCAAAAGCTTAATATTTTTCTTAAAAAGCCAATAAATGAAACAATGAAATATGACAAGTTCCTACATTTCTGTAAATACACACGGGCCCTCGAGACGAAGACCGGTGTATATGGGCCGAAATATATCAACTCGTGCAAAATTTCGTTTCTTTTATGGGGACTTGAGAGAAAAATACACACACACACACACCCACACCCGAGTTGAAACCAAACCTGAAACCATTCGATCGGGAAATGAAGCTTTTACTCTCGAACCAAAAAAAGTGCGAAAATGGGAAACGAAGAAAAGTTTAAAAAAAAAAATAAAAGGAAAGAAAAAATTCGTGAGTTGAACCTCTATGATGCAATAAGGGTTCTATGAAACGAAAAATACTCTACGGTATCTAAACCTATATGTCTGAAAAAACTATGTTTTGACAAATTCCAAGTTAATGAATATTAAAAACTTGTGAGTTCTGTGTAACACCTGTGAAAATAAATAAAAAAAACGATTGTTGACCATAGAAGAGGCTGCAATGAGCAAGATATCTGCAATGCTTGCTAAATGCACACAATGGCTTCCAGTTGAAAGGAAAATGAAGCTAGCTAGCACAGTGACAGACAACAGCAGACTTAATACGAGATGCCAAGTAAAGGGAAAAAGTCAATGTTTTATATATATATAGCACACTGATTGCACCCAGCAAACGGTTATACGCCAATTGCAATACGGTTACTCAAATTTTATGCAAATTAAAAAAATATCTCAAATTTTATGCAAATTAAAAAATAATATGTATTAAATTTGCAAAGAGGGTGGGGGGCGGGCGGGGGGTTATAAGGTGAAGCTCAAACTGCTGAAGGAACAAAAAATATATATATGATGCTGTTAATCAAATTCAAAGCGTAAAAGTAAATACATTTTTTTTATAAAGCGTAAGAGTACTGGCGGGATTCAATGCAATGGATTAAGCAGAAAGAAAGAATATATATATTTTTTAAAGTCAAGTGCAATAGAAGACATTAATTTTTTTTAATGTACGCATCACAGACGAAAGCACAGTCAATTATTTTACCCTACGGATAAAATGCAATCAATAACACAGAAGCAAATGTTTGAAAATACGTTATTTATATTAATAATATATTCATACATGACCGTTTTACCTTAAATATTTTAGCCCTTTCTTACAATTGGGCATCACTAAATTCACCAAAATAACCATTGAAATATATATTCATAAAAAAACTACCGACTTTGATATCAATTCAAGATTTGAAAATGGGTGACAGTTTCCCAAGCATCCCTTATTGAGTCATTAACCGTGATAATTAAATGCCATTAATTCATATAAACGAAATGCCTATGTATGTAATGAATGGCCTACTCTTGTATACATACATGTATATAAAGAAGGAGTATTCCCATATGAATAAAATGAAGGGAGAGCAGAAAAAGGTCTTATATTTTTTTTTCAATTCATTAACTGAAATATAAAGATTATTCCTCTTCCCTTTCCTTTATTCATATAAAATCATCCCTTCTCAAACCTTGTATCAACAGATTTCAACAAATCTATGTATATATTCATGAAGTGTAAATTGTATATGCATACCTACATTTCTATACATAAATGTATATATCATCACTCGTGTTTAATATGTGGGTATGAATAATACAGGGTGTCCATCAAGTCCCAGTACCATTTCAAGTATTTATCGCTTAGAATGGTACTGGGACTTTATGGACACTCTGTAAACGCACATATAAGCCATGATATATACAGATAACTATCAGATATGAGAGTGGTATTATAACCTGACATTTGACGTAGACACCTGATGTTAAAATACAGAGAAATGAACAAAGTGCTAACCTGAATACAACGTCAGATACCATCTTCCAAAAAAAAAATCCACACAAAAATGATAATGACGTAAACAAGAAAACGTGTTCGAAAAACGAAGTGATAATTGAAGATTAAAAAACAGAGCAATTAAAGGAAAAATCAAAGAAGTGGTGTGTGTGATTAAGAAGAGAAGCATTCGAAGAAAAGGAACTTTTTCTATCACCCGACCAGGGAGCACTCAGAGAAAAAAGGTGCCTTAGACTGGACCCTTTTTTGTTGTTTTTTGTTTGTTTGTTTATTTTTTTCTATCCTCGACTTCCGAACTCTTATGTATAAATATATATATAGTTTCCTTGCCTATATTCTTTTTTATATATATGGGGGTGTCTGGAAGTTCAATTAATAATCATAATAATCATAATAATAATAATATTAATCATTATTAGTTCGCAATAAAAATAATAATAATAATAAAATGAACACACAGTCGTTTTGACCTACCACCATCACTTTTTAATACTCGATTTCTCTCCTTCCTTCCTTTCTAAAATATCTACTCAGGATATCACTATCCCTTTTTATCTTTTTTCATTCTTCCCCATTTTCTCGTATTTATTATATATATATATTCCTGTGGAAGGAGCTAAGCAAAATAATATCCACTATCTCGACAAACTATGAGACCCATCTATTTCCTTCCCTACTACCTCCATTCATCATAATGATAATAATAATAACCTCCTGTTTTTATCAGTATCTTCTATTTGTCTACTTTTTTATTCATTTTTTTATCGTCTGCTTCCGTTTTTTCTAAAGAGACGGTGGTCAATCCCTACAGCTTGTTTTTATTCTACAGTGGAACACGGTAACTTTTTAAAAGGTACTTGGAAGTTAGCTATCATCTCTGTCATTTCTGGCAAGAGAGAGAGAGAGAGAGAGAGAGAGAGAGAGAGAGAGAGAATGTTAGTGAGTGGCACACTCCTCGGATTAGATATTAGTGTGAAACGGCATTCTGGCAAGCAATGAAGTTAACATTAGTTCATAGGATTTTTACCAATATATCTTTATCACATTAATACTAATTTTAGTCAAATTTTTATCACTTACATAATTCATAATAATTTGTTGAAGTTATTGTTAACAGAATCAAGTTATCACGAAAATCCTTGATGGGAATGAAAGTCATAGTTATATCTTGACGACGAGAATACTTGAAAATAAAATTATATATATAATTACATATATACAATTCAAACCAAGCGACCTTTTTGTTTGAATTCATTCGTTTGTTGTTAGTGTAATCAAAAACTTTGTATATTCAAGGCTACTAGACAGTGACTTGTTTATCATGTAGCATATATTATATTCATGCGTGGAAAGTGACCGTATCTAAAGATACATGACTGAAGCTATGTTTCTGTATGTGTATGCAAGTGTTTACATTATGTGTATGTATAAATATATATGTATAAACTATATATTTATAAATATACAGTATATATATATATATTATACACCATATATATCATATTATAATACATATATATATATATATTATATATTCTTATATATATATATATATATATATATATATATATATATATATATATATATATATATATATAGTGTGTGTGTGTGTGTGTGTGTGAACGCGCGCTGTATCCAGGGACTTTTTTTTTTCTTCAAAGTTATACCTTAAATCACCTGGTAATCAAAGAGCGACCATATAAAAGCACAGAAGAGAGAGAGAGACAGAGAGACAGAGAGAGAGAGAATAAAGAGACAAAGAGACAGAGAGAAAAGGAAGGAAGAGAGACAGACAGAGAATAATAATAATATGGAAAACAAGGACAGCTAATAAGGGATGAGAGCGGGGTGACGCCAGAAAGGATCGCCGGAACACGATGTGTACCAATTGTACAAAAAAATGTACATATTTTTTTTATGGTCCTTCTTTATACTCTGACATTTTTTTCGTTAATGATTAAAAATTCGATGATGCCATTTAATTCTCTTATTGTTTTTTATTTTTTTTGGTATCTTCCATATCTCTTTAGATTCTGTTTTTTTTGGTCATTGGCATTGTTATTATTTTGTTATATAATATTTCGTAAAAGGCGATGCTGTGATTGCCCTGAGCGTGCAGATCTCATGCGGCTCTGTGATCCTTTGCGGTCATTGCGCTGAACCCTCCCTCCCTCCACCAGAGAGATCCCGGTGTAGCGGCCTGGCACAGAGCCACGCCCTCACGAGGTGTCCTTGCAACCTGGGGGAAGGGGCGGGGGCGGAGGAGGAGGAACTTTATAAAAAAAAAAAAAAAAATCGAAATTGTTTTTCGGATTTTGAAAAAAAAAAATTTTGAAAAAAAATTTTTTGGAAAAAATTTTCTGGAAAAAAAAAAAATTTGAAAAAAAAAAAAAAATGAATTTTTTTGAAAAAAAAAAAAAAAAAAGGAACATAGGGGGGCGGGTGACCCCGCTAGCCTGACGAGCACTCTCTCGACAGGAACCTTAAAAAAAAAATATATATATATCTAAATTTTTTTCTAAGAAAAAAAAAATTGAAAATAGGGGGGGCGGGTGACCCCGCTCGCCTGACGAGCACTCCCTCGACAGACAGACACACACAAACAGACAGACGGACGGACATAGGGCGCCTTCTCCCGTCACTCTTCCACCGTCACAAGACGTCCCCGCAGCTAGCCAATCCCCACTGGCTCAACGAGGGATTAGGTAGTGGGGGCATCTTGGTGAGGGGGGCGGGATGACTGGGGGGCGAACGGGAGTGGACAGACGAACGGGTAGGAAGGAACCGGTTCTAGGACACTGATGGCCCCCTGCGCGTCACATGAAGGGGGGGGGGGCGGGGAGAGGGATGGAGGGGGAGGCGAGGGGAGGGATGGAGGAGGAGGAGGAGCGCGCAGGGGGCAATCGGCCTCGTCGGGATCCCAAATCGTCCCTCGGGTGGCTGGCCAGGTCGCGCCCGGGACGATTGATCTCATTTTATAATACACACCCACAAAACACAAGCGGTGCTACACTTAGTAGAGCACGCCTATACACGCCCTCTTGGCCCCTCGGGTCCTGGGTATCCACCCACCCCGCCCACGAGCATTAAAAAAAAAATCTCTTGAAAAAAAATAAAAATCACGCCCGCGGGCGGCGAGTGAATTCCCAGACAGGAGGGTTGGGATGACGGGTGTGGCGTCATTCAATATTATTTTTTTTTTTTTTTTACAATATGTGTGCAAATGACAATAATAATTACTCCTCCAACACGGAAGTGACTGCTGCCTTAAGGTTAATCCAATCAAATAACTTCCACTCTTTGCTTCAAGAGGGATTGATGGAACACAACACTGATCCTTGAGAGGAAATTAAAAAAAAAAAAAAAAAGAATTCCATAGAAAAAAAAATTATACATAGCAATATTGAAACAACAACATCATCATCATCATCTTGGTCTTCATAGTCACAGAAGAAAATGGATGAATGGACACTGAATACACATAGAAATTAATGTCTAAAAAAAGTAAATACATCTAAGAGAATAACATTAAGGGCAGCCACTAACGAGTGGATTCGATTAACATATGGCGGTTGTCTCCAATATATAGATATATATATAAAATAAGCAAATCACAACACTTGTAACAACAAAATCATCAAGGGAGATTGGAAGGTATACTGAATTCAGGAGGTATGGGATCACAATGAAAAAAATATAAGTCTTCATACACTTTCCCCTAGAGAGATTAAAGCATAGAGACAACTAGGCAGGTTACATCATCAGAATGGAACGAAAAATAATAAAAGGGTTTCAAGGAAGGTTGTTGGTTCATTTGTCTACTCAAAGAGTTCACCTGCTGTATCAAGGAGGTGGGTGAGTGAGTGAGTGACTAGAATACTTTTGTGAGAGTGTCTTTGTGAGAGAGAGAGAGAGAGAGAGAGAGAGAGAGAGAGAGAGAGAGAGAGAGAGAGAGAGAGAGAGAGAGAAATGACGAAATAAAAAAGAAAAAAAAAATTTTTTTTTTACCTCAGCTCGCTTCCAAAACGGACGAAGTTAAATAAACATTTCGGACATGTTAAAAATGCTAAGATTATCCAAATACTCAGACGCATATTCAAAGAGAAAGATCTTGAGGTTAATTGCAGAATCTGAACGCGATTCTTCCTTCTATCGCTTCGCTAATGAATAATCCGGAAATAAGAACTTTCAATTCACATGTACAATTTAATTTACCACAATAACGTCCGTTTGTTACTACTGCTTGATACTCTTTTCAAGAATGAATTTTCAGCAGATGCAATTATTCGTTAATTCGTAAATCATGAGGCAATTTTTAAAATGTGGAAACGACGTTATCAAATTTTAAAAATCATTACCGAATTTTTTTTCCTACGATGCGATGCGTAAACACATATCTTTATTACTTCGGTGTTCTGCTCTTAAGATTACTTTGACACAATAAATCCTTGATGACGATTTGTTGCAAAGAGGAATTAAGTCTTTGAATGTATATATATTATATATATATAATATATTATATATATATAATTATATTATATATATATATCTATATATTATATAATTATATATATATATATATATAGAATTATATCATATATATATATATATATATATATATAATCTTCCGAGAGCTCCTCTCATCCCACGACGCGCAGTGTTATTATATCTGAAGACCAACCGGACGATTTTCTTTAATCTACTGTAGCACAAAGTTTAAATGGAGAGCGCTTCCTTGGGCACAATTTATGCCAAAACTTTCGATGCGGCCCACACCCTCTCCCGCCCCCCCAAATATGGCCGAGGGGACGGTTCACAAGAGGATAAGACATTTTGAAATGGGGAAAAAGGGGAGGGGTGTCCCTTTAGATTAACGTTGTTCGAGTCCAGAATTCGGGCGGCCCACCACCCTCCCCAAATATGGCCGAGGGGAAGGTTCACAAGAGGATAAGACATTTTGAAAGGGGAAAAAGAGGGGGAGGAAGGAAGCTTCTTTAGATTAACGTCGCTCAAGTTGAGAATTCGGTTATGGGAAGAACGCAGATATAGCTGGTATAAATATAAACAGCTAATTGATTATTCTTTACCGGAATATGGCGGTAAACGCATAACCAGCCAGTGATGTCGCCTGCGGATATTAGCCGTCAGCTCAGGAAATACAGGCTACTTCATCATTTTGAGAAAGTTCCCATGTGTTGTTTGAGATATATCTTTTGCTGTTACCGCAGAAAACGTATTCTTCCTTCATTCTACGAATAATTCAAGTCCTTATGATTATCAAGCAGAAATGTCTAACTGTTATTTTTAAATGGCAAGTTCATATCTTCACTTTTCAAACAGAATTTAACCCCAATTTTGATATTCAGTCTTAGGATTTCAATGGTTTCTACAGCACCATTATACCGATTTTAGAGAAATTAAAACGTTTTCTTCGATGTGCAACAGAAATTAAAATACTAACGGAATCAAAACGTTGAAAAATCGAGCTGAAACTAAGTTTCATTTTACCACTTTTCTTGAAAACGACGAAAAAATATTTTCGGAAAAAAAAGGACAAAGACCTGAATATGAAAACGAAAAAGAAAGTTAGGTGAAAACAACTGAAAATTAATGAGAAATGAAAGAAAAATAAGACAAGTCAAGATTCAGTACTGTCAGTATAGACGACAATAAAGTTAACAGACTGGGTCAATAGATATGGTAGAAAGAGATTTAGAAAAAACTGTCGAAAAGGAAATACAGATGAAATGGTGATTACAGAGTACCAAGAGATTATATATATATATATATATATATATATATATATATATATATATATATATATATATATAATATATATATATATATTTATATATATATCAACAAATATTTTGAGTGAACCACAAGAAGAATGAAGTATAAAGGCTAGGATCATTATCACAAAAAAAAAAAAAATAAAAATATTACACAACTCACACTTTTACATATGAGTCTTGACATTGCATTAATACTAATAGTAATAGCAGTTAATAGTTATTAGCAGTAATAGTAGTCATAGCAGTAATAACATCAGCATAGAACATTATTCAGTACAGGTAATAAGTTCCAGTTACAGTAACAGTTGTATTACCAGCGAAGGTAGCAGCAGTGGTACAGTGGTAGTGGTAGTACTAGAAGTAGTACTAGTAGTAGTAGTAGTAGTAGTGGTAGTAGTAGAAGCAGTAGTAAGCAGTAGGGTTATGGCTAAACTGGCAGGATGCCAGTTCCTGCCTATTTACTCATTTAAGTCAGTAGGAGAAAATAATAAGTCAGTCTCACACATTTCTAGAAACGTGAAGACAAAAAATGAAAATAAACAAAGAAGTAAAAAATCTGAGAGAGAGAGAGAGAGAGAGAGAGAGAGAGAGAGAGAGGAGAGAGAGAGAGAGAGAGAGAGATGAAGGGTATACAAGATATAAATCAAAGGGCGGAGAGAGAGAGAGAGAGAGAGAGAGAGAGAGAGGGAAATCATGGGTATACGAGTCACGATATAAACCAAACGGAGAGAGAGTGAAGAAGGGTATACAAGACATAAATCAAAGGGCCGAGAGAGAGAGAGAGAGAGAGAGAGAGAGAGAGAGCAGCAGCAGTTGTTAAGGAAGAGGTCATCAATCAAGACAGCTGATCAAAGGAAGGTGCTGTGCTAATATACACTAATCAATAAGACATTGTTCGTTAATACATAATTCATATGGAGACAACCAATGTATAACAATGACACCAATTTATTAAGACATCGCTTCTCGTGTAAGCAATAAGCCTAAATAATAAATTATAAAAAATCATAAAAAAAATTCCTTTTGGAAGAGGATTTACGTTTGATAATTCGAGCAAAATACTCGGCAATTCAATTAAAATAAGTAAAAACTGCGACTTATTGCCTACACTTCACAGTTAACTAATGACATCCACATTACAATTATCACATCAAGAAGGGTCTTAGCGGAAAGGAAAGTTAGAGAAAAATAAATGATAATAATAAATAAAAACACTTAACAAGACATATAATGGAAGCTGCTTCTAACAGCGGAAGTGAGTACATTTAGCCATCAACACATCGAGGTCAAATAATAACAATAATAATAATAATACTATCAGTACAATAACATTCATGAAGCTGAAGATACTGACTACAACAACAGTAGTAATTCTAAATGCGTTCTTCCACTGGTAGTAGTAGTAGTAGTAGTAGCAGTAAGTAGTAATAGTAGTTACTAGTAGTAGTAGTAGTGATCAACTGTTCAGTACATCTCAATACAAAAAGCGACAGTACGAGATAAAAGGAGATTAATCTTAGTAAGTACAAGTACACAAGAGGATTTTATTTACAAAATTCCCCCATAGAGAGAGACAGACTAATAATCATTATTAAAGATCAGACTCAAGTTCTACCTGAAGACCTAATCAAGAGAATTGACATTTTTTTTAATAATAGAAACTTTATTTTTTTTTAAATCAATAGAGAGTTCACATTGATCCTTCAGTCAAAATACAGAGTTAGTGAAGCCTTCTTGCTACTCTAAGAAAAAACGAACACTTCCTTTCTCTTCAGATGCTATTAAATAAAATGTAAGTTAGTATAATTTTAAGAATAATACAGATCATAATCATAACTAAAATCATCATCATCAAAATCGTCATTTTGTGTACTACACTGGAGAGGCTGATGGTGTGTACTGTAACTTTCCGCAGTTAAGTGCATTCTACAGCTATGTTATACTAAGAATTAGTCTCATGTGTCTTTTAACTGTGATATACAGCTAGATCTATGTCACGGGTGTCGTGTGGAAAATGCCAGGTGTATACAGACGCTGTGTACATGCATGTGTGTTGGACATGTATACACGGTACCGCCCCTTTATGTGAAATGTGCAGGAAGTACACGAAAATGAAGATGATAATCAAATTTTCAATATAATTTTGAGTATTATCATTTTTTGGTTTATTTACTTATAAAAAAAATTATCGTAAATATTATTTATTGCAAAAATTACATTAATTTTGACATCTTTTATTTAAAAAGTAAGACATCTAAAATAATCGAAATTGCCTTCCGTTATTTCAAATGAATGAAGTACAATACGCGAGTTTTTGGAGGACCAAGAGTCATCTGGATGGACCCAGATTCATTCATAAAACTTCTTTTGTTTGTTTACCTTCGCTTCATTCGCTACTTTCCACAAAACAAAACTGCATCTGAAGAAGAAGGGAGCTGCCTTTGTTATTAAACAGGCACACTGCGTTACCCATAAGCGTGCACAAACACACCGCCATACTTTTATAATGTATCAAGTGTAAGAGACACAAAGAGATAGAGAGAGAAAGAGAGAGACAAATCTATTATAATCATCATCACAATTATAGTTATGGCGTGAGTGAAGGATAATAATCGCTTTTTTATCAACTACTTTCAGCTAAGTCAAATCAAGATTTAAAAGAGCCAATCACACCATTTTTTTTTTAACTTCTTTGTCAATGGAAATTTTTTAAAAATCTTAAGTGCTTTGACATACTTCACACAGATTGAACAATTAAAACATCAACGTCTGTGGTTCGTGAATAACAAAAAGAGATTGATCCAATGTCAACCTCCTTGTAGTAAGCTCTAAGTCTCTAAAAACCTACATATATATATATACAGCTTTTGTCTCTGGGGATACTGCATCTACAGCTAGATAACATCAGAGGAATTTGGTCTGCTTAAAAATCCTACGATGAAATAACACTAAACCTGTAACAATATCATCACTGGTGGATTTCTATTCATACCTTCGTCTACTAATCTCTCAAACTATATCTTCTATAAACTGCTGATTGTCATGATCTACCATTTTTTGCAAATCATCTTCTACCAAAACCAGCAAAATCTCCTGTGAGGATTCTGCAGATTTTTTAATAATTTATATTGCATATACTTCTCTAACACCGACTGTGCATCGTTTTACAGCTAGTGAGTTAGTTTCACACAGAGAGGATAAAATATCAAATACAGAAGGGTCTGAAAAGCAAAAACTCTGAGAGAGAGAGGAGAGAGAGACAGAATTAGCCAACATTGATTTTTTAAAAAAAAGAGAACAAATCGGTCATAAAATGAGAGGGAAAATAAAAGAGAAATAACACCACATATACATAATATCCAAGGAGATTTATATATAAAAAAGGCTTCGTCAATCTTACCAGAATGAAAGAACTGGTCATGTTAATATGAATATGGCAGATCTCGGTCTTTGCACAATGAAAAAACATTAGCACTGAAGTAGGGAGGGCGGTTGGATTAAAAAAATGTCTTTCCAAGAAGAACATTAGCACACATTTCAAGACAAACTATGGTGGAAACTCTATCAATTGAGAATTTACTATTATCATAAATAATATGCAATAATTATTCTACAATATCAGTATTGCACACTGAAATTGAACGGGGTTAATTTGAGATGGAAGGTAAAACCTGAAAAATCCTAAATGGTTATAAAAATGGTGACAATAATGATACTATAAAACCTGGAAACCTTTGCTTTTGTGTCACTTGGAGGAAAATATATATATCTTTATTCTCTTTTTCAGATATATTACTGTATAGGGGTTGTTAATATTTTGATAATTTTGAACAATAATAATAATAATAACTGGTTTATCTCAGTACGAAAACGCTAAGATAACTCTTAGCACGAGTAAAACTGTCTTAGAGGATTACTTGACATTTGTATTTACTAACATACAAGTGTGTGGTCTATTCAGGGGCACCAAGCAAAGATATTAAATACGTTAGTCATCACTGTTTTCTACAATAAATAAATCTCAGAAATATCTCAGTATGTTAGGAGTCACTATAGCTGGTTCACTTAAGGTAGATTCTTGGGATGAGCCCTACGCTTACGAGACGTTTGTTTGGCGGCCACTGATTGGCTATTACCGTGAGGTATAGGCAGCTCCCAGCCAATCAGCGGCCATCAAACCAACTTCTCGTAGGCATAAGGCTCACCCAAGAATCTACCTTAAGTGAACCAGGTATATTCGTGACAAAATGTAGAGTAAAACTACTGAACTACATCATAATTCAGAGAAAATATGGATTTCATCGTGATATGCCTTTGTTTTTTTTTTGCAATTCTATCTAATTTGCATTTCAAGCTGACCAAATTCATTACAGAATACTGTATTTAATTTTTCATACAATAGGCAAAGCTATGCTGCAAAATCAAGGCTTACTATTAAATTAATAATGTGAAAATGGGGCCAAAAATAATGGCTTAAACATTAAACGAATCGATGACATACAGAAACGATTCCCATTTTAATAATAAATATTTGATGACACGAATCAAATATAATATATATAATATATAATATATATATATATATATTATATATATATAATATATATATATATAATGTGTGTGTGTGTTTAAATACCAGCACATAACGACCGAACAAGACCTAACCACTCGCCAGGTCGAATGTCCGTGACGATAGAATGCGCCCACTAAACCGTACGTACGCCCTCGCACCGAGCCAATAAAACACGCCCACCATCTCGGGGACAGAGTTAATAGAACACGCCACGCCTCTCTCTAACGCGCCCCGGCTAATGAAGACAGTCCCCCCCCTCCCACCCACCTCCCGCCTGTGTGTGCTGCGGAAGGCCCCTTCGAGCTCACAATTACTTCTGGTGTTCTAAGACACCCAGCTCCTTCCTTCAGTATATAGCTCGTACGCCCTCCTTAACAAGACATAACAAAGGGACTATTTGCATTATTGCGGACCGGGGGTATATTAAGTATAGTAGTTTCCTCTCTCGCAATTAAACCTGAGAGACGTTATTAGCAGCAGCCCAAGACGTTGTTGCCTTCAACGCTGGCGAGACGTTAAACGCAAGGGACGCGAATTCATTAAACGTCTCTGAACGTCGAGAGATGAATTTGAAATGAATGCATATCTTTTAAGCTGAGCTAAGCTCAGCTTTTGAGATGGAGCTTAGGAAGGGCAGAATAAAGCCAGCTGCCCTGCTGAGTTGAGACTTGAGGGGGGGGGGGGGGGGGGGGGGGGTCATATAAGTTGGGAAGTGGAGGCGAGGAAACGAATTACATCAGACGAATTAGGGAAGTTTACCTCTCGCTATTTCCCGTCGATAACTTAGAGAGAGAGAGAGAGAGAGAGAGAGAGAGAGAGAGGAGAGAGAGAGAGAGAGAGTTGTTAATCCCCGGGACCTGCCGGTGAAATCCGGGGTGAATGACCTTTCCCTGTCGCCTGACCTGACAGCCCACGGTTCCTTGACAAAAGCACGTCGCCTCAAAAGAAAAAAAAAATTGGTAAGAAATCATTATTACACGGGGCAATCTCCCCTGCGGAAGTTTTCCCCCTAATAAATGAATTGAAATTTATAATAATGATCTAATATTCCTTTATTCGCTTCGGTAAACAGACACGCAAATGAACACACGCCAAGATATATTCGACAAGATTTAAACGGACACACAAACCGTATATAATCTGGTACCGTATATAATCTGGTACACAGAAACACGGGGTCATTATTTTCTCTTAATGGAATCCGTTTCAGAGGGTAGAAAAGAAATTCGGGTACGTTATAGTCGTCAAGAGGATTATAGCACGAAGGGGAGGAGAAGAAGAAGAAGGAGAAACGTGAAAGGTAGGGGGGGGGTGGGGGGGACTCAAAATCAATTGGCCTGACACAGCGAACACGAGAAACTTCACCTTATTCGTCCTAAGGTCAGTTCATGACATGAATGAACCCCTCCTGTCATATATCGCATACTATAACATTCAGTGAACCGCTCATGTCATATATAACGCATATATAACATTCAGTGAACCGCTCATGTCATATATAACGGATATATAACATTCAGTGAACCACTCATGTCATATATAACGGATATATAACATTCAGTGAACTCATGTCATATATAACGGATATATAACATTCAGTGAACCGCTCATGTCATATATAACGGATATATAACATTCAGTGAACCGCTCACGTCATATATAACACATATATATCATTCAGTGAACCATTCATGTCATATATCACATATGACATTTACTGAACTGTTCAAGGCATGTGAGTCGTTCAAGACGCGTTTGTTTTACTTATGACACATATATGATCTTATATGAATCATTCGCCCACATAACTCATACACGTGGCATGTTTGGGACAAATACGACATGACCTACATAGCCAGCGTTGGCCCCACATGTCATACATTACCAACACATGGGATTCGAGACCTAATCTTTGGCTAGGAAACGCTACATAATAAACTATAAAAGAAACGTCAAGGAAAATTAATTCTTTCTATATCATGACGGTGAATCTTTAAACGAATCGCAAGTAATATGGTGAAGTAGTTTGGAATGGAATGGAATACAGCGTGTAGGCCAAAGGTCAAGCGGTGGGACCTGTAAGGTCATTCAGCGCTGGAGAGGAAATTGAGAGTAGGTAGGTTTGAAAGGTTTCACAGGAGGAAAACCTCAGAGCAGTCGCACTATGAAATAATTGTTAGTAGAGGGTGGATAGCAAGAGGGAAGAAAGGTAATATGACTTGAGGTACAGTAAAAGTAATGAAAGGGGTTGCGGCTAGGGGGGGGAATCCTACCGGGGGACGCTGCCCAAAGAAACCTTTTAGGTAAATGCCCTAAACACAGTGGGGGCACCCCGTCATTAAACAGTAAAGGACCAAAAGGGAAAGACCCTTTTAGGTTTTTTCAAATTTTGCCTTTTAACATAAAGAGGGTAAACTTGGACTCTTCAATTATTAAAAAATCTTTAAAAAAATCCAAAAACGTGATAAAATAGAGTAAATTCTATTATTAGCAAGATACAAGTTACAAAAATAAGTATTCAAAATCTTGACGAAATAGATCTAAAAGCAACTTAATTCAAAAATGAAGGCTACAATTTATCTAGAATTTCTTTCAATATATCATCCTAGAACCGAATTGGATCTTAAAACTTCCCCACGAAATTTATGACGAATCAAGTCCCGTGGCCAGAGGCAGGAATCACCCACGAACAATAGGTCGTACTTCCCCGTCACGGAACACGAACGAGCGTTATTATTACACGGGAGACGAACGACTCACGCATGAGATGGCCGGCCATCACCACAATGTCTCCTACGAAAGAGAGAATCAATTCTGATATATAGAGAACCCCCCCCCCCGCCCCATTCCCCCCCCCCCCCCCCCCCCATACAATTCCGACCGTTTAGGGAGAGGTCGGATAAGGAACGATTTCCGTCACGCACGGGAAATTCGTTCTCGACCATATTATAAACACGACACGAATGAAACGAATTCGTGACATGTAATCTAGTATGTATTGTGATATAATATAGATATATATATATATATATATAAATATATATATACATATATATATATAAATTTGTTTTTTTAATGTCCATCAATATTTTATATTCATGGAATGACATTCTGTAGCATTCGGTTAATTGATTTATTGAATGAACTGGCGGCGTCTCATAGGAGACTGGACAGCGGATGCAAAATCACTTAATTATATCGTTGCAAAAAATTGAAAAGCTGGAGAGAGAGAGAAGAGAAGAGAGAGAGAGAGAGAGAGAGAGAGAGAGAGAGAGAGAGAATACTCCATGAGTGACAAAGGTATTCAGTCACTTATACATATATTCAGAGAAAGATGAAGAAATTCTTCAGCCATGAGAGAGAGAGAGAGAGAGAGAGAGAGAGAGAGGTACAGTCACGGACTAAGAGTCCCGGACCGCTGAAAGGGTTAAATGAGCAGAGAGAGAGAGAGGAGAGAGAGAGAGAGAGAGAGAGAGAGAGAGAGAGAGATACCAACGCTCCTAGATAAGTAGGGAGAATCCAATTCTGGGTTTCATTTCCTTGGACTGGGTTTATGGCTCCCTCTGATAAACGGAAGGGGGAGGGGGAAGGGGGGGGGGGCGTGTTCTTATCGAGACTTAGCTGGGAACTGGCTTAAGGAGCTCCCGCGGAAGCACTATGATTTCAGATAGGAGAGAGAGAGAGAGAGAGAGAGAGAGAGAGAGAGAGAGAGAGAGATTAATTTCATGGGCGTTGACTGTGAATTCACCTAATAAATATACAAATATATATCTCTCTATTAGAACGAGATCAGTATCATTTTTCTTAACAGACCAAGTGTTTTTTTTGGTAACTTTGCATTTATCAATTACCTACAAATGTAGTCAGTTTGGATATTAATTCATGTAATTGTATATCTTTTTTATCTTTCTTAAAGCAGGTAAGTTCTCGTCCCATTTATGTAGGCTAAAATTTAAAAAAAATAGGCTTGTTGCCTACTTAGTAAACTTCTTGATGTTTCTGTGCTAATCTCGGTTGCTTTAGTTAGTTAAGGCTTTGCATAGGCGTAATAAATTCCACTGTATGAACACGCAATTCGCAATATTATGAAATATAATGAGCGGCTCTTTAGTTTAAACGTATCCATCTAAAAGCATTTACATTCCTCTTGTAACTTAACACTTGAATTAACCACATGCATACAGGGAAGGAAGAAGAAGAAGAGCAGCCCCTTTCACCAGCAGCAAAACTTTCAAAAACATTGCAGCAGCACCTGTTTTACAGGTGGGGTGGGGGGGTGGAGTGGGGGAAATGCCAAAAAATAAATGGCTCTAAAGCGCCCGCCCCGCCCACCACCCGTCCTCCCCGCTGTTCCATATGCAAAACAAATCGGATGCGATTTGCGCCTCAGTGGCAAGCGGGCGGATGCTGGAGTCCATTTTCTTCCTAACGGAAAATTTAAATGGCCAGGCGGCGATCAGCAGCGGGGGTATTTATGGCGGGAAGGAACACTTTACTATACGGGTTGGGAGGAGGTTGCCCTGGGAAGGGAAGGGAGGGAGGGAGGGAGGTTGGAAATTCCCAGACCAAGTTTAACGCGGGAAATGCAGCCGAGGTTCATTTCTCTGCGGGCGTGGAATGAGTTCTTGGGCTTTCATGCTAATGATCTGGCGCTATCTAGGCTCCTGGAAGTTTGTTTGTTTGTTTGTAAGGTGTTTTTACGTTGCATGGAACCAGTATGGTTATTCAGCAACGGGACCAACGGCTTTACGCGACTTCCGAACCACGTTCAGAGTGAACTTCTTTTACCAGAAATACACATCTCTCACACCTCAGTGGCTCCTAGAGGTGTTACGGCAGATGTTTGGGAAACTTACTAGTTCTCTAAAAGATATTGTCATACGAGAAATAAAACTGCTAGGATAATTTTTTCAAATTTATCTCAAGTTGTAGATTATGACGTCACGCGGTTCCCAGACTTACACGTCACAATTTCAAGGCTCAAATTCCAAACTAGACCGATACATGTTCCGTACAAAATACAAAATGAAACTGCACTTTGATCGTCATTTTCAGTTTTATTATTCATTTAAAAAAGCATATGAGGACTCTCCAACTTTCTCTTATAAACTACAAAAAAAAAACCTTAGACCCGAATGAAGAAGGAAATGGAGAGAATCTGGGGCCCGTGGAAGGACTTGAATCCGTACACTTCACGCCAGAGTTGAGGGTAACCTTAACCACTCGACCACAGAAAAAGAACCCTTGACGCCCGTGGTAGGGCTCCTGTCCTGCCACGGGCGTCCTTTTCTTCATTTGTGTTAAAAGGTTTACAGTTACAAGGGTATTTAAAGTGTGAAAGAAGAAGTCGAGGGAGTTGAAGTTTTTGGGGTTATTGCAAATGCATATATATTATCTTCTAGTAAAAAATGTAACCTGTATATTAATTATAATGTTAAAATCCCTAGTTTTTATGAATTTCACTTAGAAACCCCTACAACACAGAATATGTCCCTATGTTTGACTGCATTGTCCTTGCCAAAATAAAAAAAAAATGCATTTGAATAACCCGATACATAAATTGAGATCTCATTACGTAAATTAATCAAACGTATGACAATAATCCGCAATTTACACAGTTCCGTGCACTGCCGTTGCTATTTTTAAATGCAATATCCTCCAGAGTTCTTCAAGTCAAATAATCTTCCCTAATTGGAAAAATCGAAAGGCCGCCATCTTCCCTGAGTAACTCATTCATTTAATCTCGCTGGTAAATATCACTGTCTCCCTGCGCTCCCCCCCAAACCCGAGACTCCTCCCCCCCTCCCCCAACCCCCTTCGCCCCGTTTCAGCGCCTAATTACTCTGATTAAATTAATCTTGCTGATTTAAGCAACACTTGGCCCCATTCTCGGGCGGACGGGAGAAAAAAAAAGTGGGGTGGGGGGGAGGTGGGAAGGTGTCTTCGAAAAGATCAACTTCTTCTAAAGATTCCATCCCAAGGTTCCTTTCTGTTTGAAGAGAAGGAAAGAAAAAGTAGTCACTTTCTTCGTGAAAAGGAAAAAAGTAATTTTCTTCGTGAAGGGGAAAAATACCACTTTCTCCTTGAATGGAAGAAGAAAAAGTCACGTTCTCCTTGAAGGGAAGAAAAACAAATATCTCCTTGGAGGGAAGAAGAAAAGTAATTTTCTCCATGAATGGAAGGGAAAAAACAATTTCTCCTTGAAGGGAAGAAGAAAAAAAACTTTCTCCTTGAAGGGAGGAAGAAAAAATTCACTTTCTCCTTGAATGGAAGGAAGAAAATAGCCACATCCTCCTTGAAGGGAAGGAAAAAATAGCCACTTTCTACGTCAAGGGAAGAAAAAATTAAGACACTTTCTCCTTGAAGGGACGGAAGAAAATAGCCACTTTCTCCGTGAAAAGGAAGAAAAGTCTCTCCGTGAATCGATGGGGGAAAAAATAATCACTCGCACATGAGAATAATGAAGCGAAAAGTCGTTCGGGAACGGATAATGATGTGGACCGGAGATAATGAGGGCATTATACTTGCATTACTTTGAAAATTTTTTGAATGGTGTTAATATCAGCATTCAGTTAAATGAACGAGCATTTTCAGATGGCTTCAGCGATTGAACACTTCATTACAATCACGATCTAGTTTCCTTTTTTCTTACTGGAAACTATTCTCTCTCTCTCTCTCTCTCTCTCTCTCTCTCTCTCTCTCTCTCTCTCTCTCTCTCTCTCTCAAAATAGGTACTCAGCATAAAACTTATAAGAAAAAGCTACTCTCTCTTTCTCTTCGAATAATTTGTACTTAGCATTAGAAACTTTAAAAGCAAGTGCTAATCTCTCTCTCTCTCTCTCTCAAAATAATTTGTACCTAATTAATTTAAATGCAAGGCTACATTCTCTCTGTCTCTCTCTGTACCCAGCGTAAGAAAATGTAAAAGCAGGGCTCTCTCTCTCTCTCTCTCTTTACTGCGCTTTGAAGAATGTATTCAATTTTTTCCTGTCTCTGTGAGCAGAACGAACCAGTACAAACCGATCTTAATTATAAACTACAATCACGAAACGTGGCTTTTAACTCGACGAATTAAATACGTCAAGGTTTTTTATTCCTAGTTAAAATCAATAGCTTTAACATGGTTAAAATGACAAAGATTAAGTGCAGCTAGTCAGGCATTCATAAAAAAAAACAATAAACGCTTGTGTTTATTAAACGTCTACTTGTCATGAATGATCCAAGTTGCTAAGGGTCACGGTTTGAGTTTGACAAAAAGTGTCAGTTTTCGTAGTTTGTAGACTCGGGAGGTAAAGTGGTCTTATGAACAGTGTTCCTAAGGCAAATTGAGAAGGAACTTGTTTAGATTAAGGTATCAATTCCTCTGGAAGCGCCTTTATTTGGACAACTTGCTCTGTTAGGTCTTGGAAAAAGATTTACTTGAAGATTTTAGGACACGTTCCATAAAACCACAAAATATCTAGTATCAAAATCTTATATAAAAACAACCTCCTTACCTGAATGGTTTAAAAATAAGAGTGGTTGATAAGGCTAAGCAGAATTTACAACGATGACCCAATGTTATGAATATTCATCAATCCCAACACCTAAATGCTGGTGGATATACAAAACAGCGGCCATTTTCGAATGTCTAAGATGGCCGACTGGCAGCCATTTCGGGAGACAGGTCAATGCAAAATCATTCAAAAGAATTTTCTGACGATTCTTCCAATGTTGGTAAACACTGGGACCCACCCCTAAGATATATAGGTCACAACAAATAAATGCAACCAATATATATATATATATATATATATATATAATATATATATATATATGATATATATGTATGTAATGTATGTATATGTTACTATAATGGGCGTAATGTCTGTCCGTCCGTCTGTCATTCAATCACGGACAAACGGCTGGTCCAATGGGCATGAAATTTGGCAGGGTTATAGTGAGGACCCCTAAAATGGTTTATAATGGGGTTTCACCCTACCTCCCCTCCCCCTCCGAAGGGGGTGTGGGTGAGAAGGGATTCCCTGAAACGGAGCTGGTTCTACCCGTGAAACGAGGCTGAGTACGCACGTAGACTTAGTTACTTTACGAATTTTCATACATAATTTCTGTATACATATGTTGCTAGTGTATGTATGAATATATATATATATATATATATATATATATATATATATAATATAATATAATATATATATATATACCTGGCATAGTTGTCGTCGCTTCTCTCTGCCAACTGTAACTCATTCCATCTTCACCTCTGATCATGGACGGTTGGTGATTTTAGTAGTCTCTCTTTTTATTTACTGCTCTTTTTAATCTTTTTTAGACTTTACTTTTTAAAAAAATTGTGAATTCCTTTTAATTTTAAATGATTGTTTATAATATGTCTGTATTTTATTCACAGACTGATGATGCACACAGATGTATGTGCGAAACGTATCATATGCAATAAACTTGGCCTTTTAAATCTCGTATCATGGACTCCTTCTGGACACTTTATAATTGAATGCTGAAGCACCCTTATATATATATATATATATTATAGTAGAGTGATACTTCGGCTACTTCCAGACCGATCCAGTTCGTGACACGCAAAAGCAAGATTAAGCTACCACATTAATTCATCCCCTCCCCCAGCTATTAAACCGAATGGTTTATGTCCACAGTGAGCATACTGTATGCGCATTTCTATCACCCACTGATCAAAAAAGAAATAAAAAAAAAACACCACCACTCCATGTTGTGTTCGTCGCCAAGAACGACCCGACCACATATAACAGAGTACACGCATACTACCACATTTCATTTCGTAGTATAAGATGGGATTTTACTAACGAATATCTGGCACAATCGCGACAATCACGACTGATTATTCACAATTATCCTCAATTACTCAACTTCATTATATGTATCAGCCGCGCAACATTAAAATGTTAATTTTTCTAATTTGTCAAAATAAAATTTGGGGTTTGCGTTATTTATTCCTTTCATCAAAAACTGAATGAAAACAGTGGAATTTCACAGAGAATACATTACAAGTGAAATTCGTATCGAATAGCTATTCCTCCGAGCATGAATTATCGTATATTATCATCATACCTTCGTACGCCAATAAAGAAAATTGTTGGTTCAGAAAAACATGTCCTGTCAACACTAAAGAAAACTTACCAAGTGATAAATTACCGACTAAGAATACAACTCAATAGAGAAGGCCGTTTACGGAAATAAGAGAGAGAGAGAGAGAGAGAGAGAGAGAGAGAGAGAGAGAGAGAGAGAGAGAGAGAGAGAGGGTGGTCTAGTATATACTTTATCACAGCATGAAACCTATAAATAGATAAATTTCAATAGTTTTTAGAATGACTGATGATTTATACACTCAATTCCATCACGCTTTCAAGTTTTGCAATAATCAATGTAGATATGAAATATACAGTAACTCAAAAGAGATCAACCTAGTTCGTTTTTAGAAAGCAAAACAAACACAACTGTCCTCATAACTCCAGCTGCAGAGGAGAACAAATAACGCCCCCCCCCCCCCAGCCCCCCCCAAAATCAAACCCCACTTCCAGCCACCCTCCCTTCCCCCCTATCTAATGTTTCAGCCTCTCATATGATGGATGACTTCCAGATTTCCAGAGCAAGACTTCCAGACCGGGACTTCCAGAGAAACTGGAGCCACTTCGTAGAGCTCCATTAAAATATGAGACAGTTGCACAAAAAAAATCCAAAGATATATCTCTTCATCCTGAGCAGATTTGAGTGGGTGCAGTTTCTCTCTCTCTCTCTCTCTCTCTCTCTCTCTCTCTCTCTCTCTCTCTCTCTCTCTGCTTCTGTGTTACTACCACTATGGCAGCCATATTGGAACTCCCCAACGAGGAGTTATACATACGAGTGTAGGCACCACAATGTTTCTAGATTAGCATAATCAGACAATATTGGGGTTTGGTTTGCAACGCTGTTCGGTCATTGAATTTCTTGGACGATTGCTTAAAATATGTATTCTCTAATAGTTTCCAACGGGTTGCTGTAATTTAATTGATGTGACTACGCACTGTATGTCGAGAATCCTTACTTGCATCACTCCGATATGTACAACTCTCTCTCTCTCTCTCTCTCTCTCTCCTCTCATCTCCTCTCTCTACCTTCCTCTTCATCTCATCCTCTCTTCCTCACTCTCATCCTCTCTCTCTCTCTCTCTCTCTCTCTCTCTCTCTCGCCATTAAATACAAAAGCATGGCTAACCTTGAACATACAAGAGAATGAGAGGAATTCATAAAAAATATACCCATACAATCAGACAAGCAGATAGCACATCACAGAATTACGTCAGCTGAAAGTTTTAAAAAATGCAATCTACACGAATGTCTTTAAATGTATGGGATGAACAAACGAGAATGTATTTAAACGCATTAGATGAATACAAAGTTGCGACGAACACAAAAATACACTGCAGTGTATTCGCATTCAAAATACTTCTCCCCTAGACCTCCTTCACGGCCTGACATCTGAGATGCGTCTTGGCATCGGATACGAATGTAAATGAAGTGTATACCGTCACACATCAATCTTAATCTTTTATCGTCTTGAGATGCAGTTGACAGACGTTGCAGGGGGTCTATAAACAGACCGCTGCTCCAAATAAATACGAAAAAGAGAAGTGGTTCCGTAATTACGGGTCCGGTCTGAAATTACCGACAAAAGGAGAGATTGTTAATAAAAAGAAAAAAAAAACTGAAGTATGATAAATCATGAGTCATGATTCAGACCCAATAGGTCATATTATATGACGCAGTTTAAAAACATGAAATATAAATTACGAGATGAATTTACCTAAAAGGTAATATAGACAATGAATATAAATGTAATATTAAAAAACGAAGTTTAAAAACATGACGTATTTACCTAAAACGTAATATAGACAATATATGAAAATAAATGTAATATCAAAAGACGCAGTTTAAAAACAAGAAATATAAATTACGAGACGTATTTACCTAAGAAGTAATATAGACAATATATTAATATAAATGTTGTAATATTATAAGACGAATTTAAAAAAAAAAACTAATAAAAATTATGAGAAGTATATTGATAAATATATATAATGCAAAATGTAAATCTGCAGTAACAGATGATGCAAAGGCAGCCTTTTCTGCTGGGGTATTTATTTGAATATTCAAATAGAAAAAAAAAAATTACTCAAAATATACAAATCTCCAATAACAGATATCTAAGTCAAGTAATGCAAAGTGAACCTTTTCTTCCCCCGTGGATATTCATTTATAGATATAATAACTACCCCGCATAAATTGCAGGGTTATCATGTAACCAAAAACAAATTGCTCTCCCCCCCTTTTTTTTTGGAGGGGGGGGGGGGGAGGGGGAAGGAGAATATGATTAATGGATTCTCTCACGTTCGTCGAGCTGACGCTGCCGACTAATGTTTTCAAGACACGTGATTTACGTCAATAAGTTTTAATGCTGTATTAAATGATATATCAAACGCAAACACATATACACGTACACATGTATATATATGTATTATGTATATGTATATTATATATATAATTTATATATATCCATGTATGTATATATATGTATATATATATATATGTATATATAATATAATAATATATATATATATATATATCTATAGATATGGAGAGAGAGAGAGATAGAGAGAGAGAGAAATCAACAGCTAAAAGCAGTGTTTAATATTAATACTACTACTTCTGCTGGATCACACAACAGAGAGAGAGAGAGAGAGAGAGAGAGAGAGAGAGAGAGAGAACAGAGAGAGAGAGGAGAGAGAGAGAAATGCAAATACTGGCGTACCTGGGTGAGAGAGGTAATGGAGCGTCATGAAAAATTCACACGTTGGAGGAAGGATTGGTGGTGGTGGTGGTGAGGAATTGGCTTGGTGGTTGGGGGGAGAGGGGGAGAGATAGGGGGGAGGTAGTTGGGGGAGGGAAGCGAGGCGTAAACCGCTATGGTAAATCGAGTGCGAAGACCATATGACGATGAGAAGGGGTTCGCGGAAGATGAGATCAAAGGAAGATTAAAAATAAATGAATAATAATTCACCGTACGTGGGAATATGAGACAGGAATTTGCACTGAAATTAAGGCAGATAATATGTTTATGTTTTAAACAAAACGGAAAACGAAATAGCACACCCAATTGTGCCAGCCGAAAGCCATTCCCTCTCTTTACTAACGTCCCAAAGAACAAAATCTATGAGCGAACCCGCCGTAAAATTCCTTCAAGAATTCCCCCCCCCTCCCCCTCCCCTCCCCGCCCCAAAGTCCGGAGGAAAGAAAGGAGAATTCATCGCATTTAAAGTTGCAGAGTTGCAAAAGAAATAAAGGATGAAAAAATATATATACAGCCGGGATGGTTGTTGGAGAGGCGCTTTCGTACCTTCCTTGAACTCTGATCCTTGCAGGAACTCTGATCCTTGCAGAACTCTGATCCTTGCAGAACTCTGATCCTTGCAGAAACTCGATCCTTGCAGAACTCCTTGATCCTTCAGAACTTCTGGATCCTCAGACTCCTGTCCTCTTGCAGAACTGATCCTCCTGACTCCTTGATCCTTTCAGAACCTTTCTCTGATTCCCTTGCAGAACTCTGATCCTTGCAGAACTCTGATCCTTGCTTGCAGAACTCTGATCCTTGCAGAACTCTGATCCTTCCAGACCTCTCCTTGATCCTTCATGAACTCTGATCCTTGCAGAACTCTGATCCTTGCAGAACTCTGATCTTGCAGAACTTAAGGATCCTTGCAGAACCTGACCTTGCAGAACTCTGATCCTTGCCAGAACTCTGATCCTTGCAGAACTCTGATCCTTGCAGAACTGACTGATCCTTGCAGAACTTAGAATCTCCAAGAACTAGGATCCTTCCAGAACTCTGATCCTTGCAGAACTCTGATATTGCAGAACTCTGATCGTGCAGAACTCTGATCCTTGCAGAAAACTCTGATCCTTGCAGCCTCCTGATGATCCTTGCAGACTCGGATCCTTCCAGACTCTGATCCTTGCAGAACTCTGATCCTTGCAGAACTCTGATCCTTCAGAACTCTGATCCTTGCAGAACTCTGAATCCCTTGCCAACTCTGATCCTTGCAGAACTCTGATCCTTGCCAGAACTCTGATCCTTCCAGAACTCTGATCCTTGCAGAACTCTGTCCTTGCAGCAACTCTGATCCTTGCAGAACTAAGGAATCCTTGCAAGGAACCTTTTAACTTATCCTTGCAGAACTCTTGTCCTTTGGCAGAACTCTGATCCTTAACCTTGCCAGAACTCTGATCCCTTGCAGAACTCTGATCCTTGCCGAACTATATCCTTCCAGAACTGGATCCTTCCAGAACCTCTGATCCTTGCAAACTCTTATCCTTGCCGAACTCTGATCCTTCCAGAACGCTGATCCTTCCAAGAACTCTGCCTTGCGAACTCTGATCCTTGCAGAACTCTGATCCTTCCAGAACTCGTATCCTTGGCAGAACTCTGATCCCTTGCAGAACTCCTGAATCCTTGCGAACTCGATTCCTTGCCCAAGAACCTCTGATCCTTGCCGAAACTCTGATTCCCTTCAGAACTCTGATCCTTACAGAACTCTGATCCTTCCGAACTCCGATCCTTTGGCCGAACCTCTGATCCTTGCAGAACCTCTGATCCTTCCAGAACTCTGATCCTTTCCAACTAGGATCCTTCCAGAACCCTGATCCCTTGCAGGAACTCTGATCCCTTAAGCCAGAACTCTGATCCTTGCAGAAACTCTGATCCTTTCCAGAAACTCCTGAATCCCTTGCAGAACCTCTGATCCTTGCAGATCTCTGATCCGTTCCAGAACGCTTATCCTTGCCAGAACTCTGATTCCTTTGCAGACTCTGATCCTTGCAGAACCTTCTCTGATCCTTTCCAGAAACTCTAAATCCTTCATAACTCGATCCTTTTTTTTTTGCAGAACTCTTGAATCTGCCAGAACTCCTGATCCTTGCAGAACTCTGATCTTGCAGAACTCTGATCCTTGCCGAACTCTGATCCTTCCAAGACTTCGATCCTTTCCAGAACTGATCCTTGCAGAGACTCTGATCCTTTCCAAGAACCTTTCTGATCCTTCAAGACCTCGATTCCTTCCATAACTTCTGATTCAACTTGGCCAGGAACTCTGATTCCTGTCCAGAAAAATTCTGATCCTTCCAGAAACTCTTGAATCCTTGCCAGAACTTTCTTGATCCTTCAGAACCTTCTGGATTCCTTCCAAACCTTCTTGAATCCTTCCGAAACTCTGATTCCTTCATTAAACTCTGTCCTTCCAGAACTCCTGAATCCTTCCAGAACTTCGATCCTTGCCGATCCTTGCCAACTCTTGATCCTTGCCAGAACTCTGATCCTTCGAACCTCTGATCCTTGCAGAGCTCTGATTCCTTGCAGACCTTCTTGATCTCCAGAAACTCCTTGAAATACCTTTCAACAGAACTCTGATCCTTGGTTCCAGAACTCTGATCCTTCTATAACCTTGATCCTTCCAGAACTCTGAATCCTTGCAGAACTCTGATCCTTGCAGAACTCTGATCCTTCCAGAACTCTGATCCTTGCAGAAACTCTATCCTTGCAGGACAATCTGATCCTTGCCGAACTCTGATCCTTCCAAACCTCCTTGTATCCTTCAAGAACCTTAGGATCCTTGCGACTAGTTATCCTTGCAGAACTCTGATCCTTTCAGAACTCTGATTCCTTCATTTAGCTCCTTGCTCCTCAGAACTAAGGATCCTGGCCAAGACTCCTAACCTTGCAGAACTCTGATCCTGCCAGACTCTGAATCCTTCCAGAACTCTGATCCTTTCAGAACTCCTTGCTCCTTCCGAACTCTGATCCTTGGCAGAACTCCTGTTCCTTCCAGAACTCTGATCCTTCCAGAACTCTGATCCTTCCAGAACTCCTGATCCTTGCAGAACCTCTGATCCTTGCAGAAACTCTGATCCTTCCAGAACTCTGAATCCTTCAGACCTCTGATCCTTCCAGAACTCTGATCCTTGCACAACTCTGATCCGTGCCAGAACCTGATCCTTGCAGAACCTCTGTCCTTCCAGAACCAACTCCTTTGATTTTCCTTCCAGAAACTCTGATCCTTGCCCAGAGCTCTGATCCTTGCAGAACTCTGATCCTTCCAGACTCTGATCCTGCCAGAACTCTGATCCTTGCAGAACGTCTGATCCTTGCAGACTCTGATCCTTCCAGAACTCTGATCCTTCCAGACTTTAGGGAATACTGCATACCTAGGCTCTGCAGAACTCTGATCCTTCCAGAACTCTGATCCTTCCCAAGAACTCTGATCCTTCCAGAACTAGGATCCTTTGCAGAACTCTGATCCTTGCAGAACTCTGATCCTTTGCAGAACTCTGATCCTTCAGAACTCTGATCCTTTCCAGAACTCTTATCCTTCCAGAACTCTATCCCTTGCAGAACTCTGATCCTTCCAGAACTCTGATCCTTCCGAACTCTGATCTTCCAGAACTCTGATCCTTGCAGAACTCTGATCCTTCCAAAAAAAAAAAAAAAAAAAAAAACTCTGATCCTTTCCAGAACTCTGATCCTTGCAGAACTCTGATCCTTCCAGACTCTGATCCTTCCAGAACTCTGATTCCTTCCAGAACTCTGATCCTTGCAGAACTCTGATCTTCCAGAACTCTGATCCTTCCAGAACTCTGATCCTTGCAGAACTCTGATCCTCCAGAAATCTGATCCTTGCAGAACTCTGATCCTTCCAGACTCTGATCCTTCCCAGAACTCTGATCCTTCCTAGAACTCTGAATTCCTTCCCCCCCCGAACTCTGATCCTTGCCAGAACTCTGATCCTTCCAGAACTCTGATCCTGCAGTCTGATCCTTCCAGACTCTGATCCTTCCCAAACTCTGATCCTCCAGAACTAGGATCCTGCAGAACTCTGATCCTTGAAGAACTCTGATCCTTCCAGAATCTGATCCTTCCGAACTCTGATCCTTGCAAGAAACTCTGATCCTTCCAGAATCTGATCCTTCCAGACTCTGGATCCTTCCAGAACTCTGAATCCTTCCAGAACTCTGATCCTTCCAGAACTCTGTCCCTTTCCAAAACTTCTGACCTTGCAGGACTCTGATCCTTCCAAACTCTGATCCTTCCAACCTGGATCCTTCCAAACTCGATCCTTGCAGACTCTGAATCCTTCCAGAACTCTGATCCTTCCAGAAACTTCTGATCCTTGCAGAACTCTGATCCTTCCAGAACTCTGATCCTTCCAGAACTCTGATCCTTCCGAAACTCGATCCTTGCAGAACTCTGATCCTTCCAGAACTCTGATCCTTCCAAACTCTGATCCCTTCCAGAACTCCTGAATCCTTCCAGAACTCTGATCCTTGCAGAACGCTGACCTTCAGAACCTGATCCTTCCAGAACTCTGATCCTTCCCGACCTCCTGATCCTTGCAGACTCTGATCCTTGCAGACGCTGATTTCTTCCAGAACGCTGATCCTTGCAAGACCGATCCTTGCAGAACTGATCCTTCAGAACTCTGATCCGTGCAGAACTCTGATCCTTGCAGAACTCTGATCCCTTGCAGAACTCTGAGTTCCTTGCAAGAACTCTGATCCTTCCAGAACTCCTGATCCTTGCAGAAACTCTGATCCTTGCAGACTCTGATCCTTCCAGACTCTGATCCTTGCAGAACTCTGATCCTTGCAGAACTCGGATCCTTGCAGAACTCTGATCCTTGCAGAACTCTGATCCTTGCAGAACTCTGATCCTTGCAGAACTCTGATCCTTGCAGAACTCTGATCCTTGCAGAACTCTGATCCTTGCAGAACTCTGATCCTTGCAAGAACTCTGATCCTTCCAAAACTCTGATCCTTGCAGAACTCTGATCCTTGGCAGAACTCTGATCCTTGCAGAACTCTGATCCTTCCAGACTCTGATCCTTGCAGAACTCTGATCCTTTGCAGAACTCTGATCCTTCCAGAACTCTGATCCTTGCAGAACTCGGGAGAAAGTCCTAAAATGGATAAGCTAGGATGGTGCAGTGGCTGCATGTCTCTATCCCCAAATATATAAATATGTTAAAAATGTATACAAAATATGTATACATATATAAAATATATATCATATATAATAATGTGGCAAGTTTGATATATTGATACTGTGCATCAATAACTACTGAAAATACAATAATTTTCTCGTGGAACAAAGTTTAGAGCAACAAACATTATTATTGAAAACAGCCCAATAAACAAATCATCGTCTGCGTCGAGACAGATAAAGCGTCTTTTCCCTTGAAGTAATACCTGTTAAATAAAGTTATGTCTTCTGAGGAGATTCTCTTTGACAGATTGGGATTCCCTTTACGAGAACATATTATCATGAAGGAGTTTATCCATGCCACTTTTAAAACAGCTAGATAAATCAAACATCAGAAATTCAACGTGAACGTATGTATGTTGAGAATTTTAATCTGTTGCGGCAAAATTCAAGGCTAAATTATAAGAATGATGAAACATTATAACCAAAACCCGATTTCTTTTGACTTTTCTACAAATTATTTTCATACAAAGTTTTCAAAAATTATGACGAACTCTCACACAACTTTCCACCAAATTTGGCAAATCTCAGTGCGCCACGGCTGGCATACAAAAGCACTGCTACTTTCTCGTCATAAATTAACTTCTGGTCCAGAATTTCATTTCAAGAATATCCCTTACTTGAAACATCCTATCCCTTGGGGAATCCCAGCCTAAGAAGGATTTATTCTGACGTACACTCCATTTTATCAAGGAAAAACAGGTCATATTTGCGGGACATTCAAGAAATCCTACTACCAAATACATAAGAGGATATCCGATGGAGAGAGAGAGAGAGAGAGAGAGAGAGAGAGAGAGAGAGAGAGAGAGAGAGAGGTTAAGGATTCAAATCCCCAGATCGAAGGGGAGGAGAGGAATGGGAATGTAGTGGGGGAGGGGAGGGGAGGGGGTATTAAATCCCTTCACATCTCTATTCCGGGGGCCAACTACCTTCCTTCCCTCCCCTTCCCTTCCTGTACATTCCTAGGTAACTGGGCTGTTATCATTCCCCCTACAAGCCCAGGTTACGTAGAGATAAGGCTAATAAGAAGCCCATATCTCGAGGGGTTTCAGGCAAAATTGTTACTATAGTAGATTCACATCAACCGTGCATTTGATGTCTAGGCTAGTCCCTTACGACGCTCCTGATTGGCTGTTGATAAGCCAATCACAGGGCTGGAAACTCACAGTCTCTCGAGAGAGTTCACATGGGTAGGATCTATGTTCCGCCTCTCCTGAGGTATACGTCTTTCAGGAGAGGTGGAACATAGATCCTGCCTATGTGAACTCTCGAAACTGCCTATGTGAACTCTCGAAAGAGACTGAGAGTTTCCAGCCCTGCGCTTGGCTTATCAACAGCCAATCAGGAGCGTTGTAAGGGACTGGCCTAGACATCAAATGCACGGTTGATGGGAATCTACTATAGCTATAGGCAGGTTTATTTGGGCCCTTTATTTATTTTTTTCCTTGTGTTATTTTACTACTAGCGTCAGGGATATAGTTTTAGATGGTTAGGTTAAAATCCTTACCTGGATTTAATTTAAGGACTTTATTTATATTTGTCCTATAGTCACCAAGGCTGACTGTTGCTTAATTTTATTGCTTTGTGTAACTAAATATTGTTAAGTTTTCTCTCGTGTTTTCGTCTCCATTGACCTTTATTTATTGGGACACTGTATTACTGCCCTTCTCTTTCCTGGTGCTTTTAAGAACTTGCCCACCACGGCCCCACAAGGGTTCGTATAAAAACATAAATGCCTATGGGGATACAATCCACAATGATGTAAAATCCTTCTGTAGTTTAAAATATATATTTTATTGTACAGGAACTTATAGCTTTCGACCATCAGCTGTGGTCTTGTTCACTAAAATGTGATATATCACCTCAAGGAACTGACATGTAGGAGTACAAACATACTAGTAAATATTGCACAGTCAAAAGCGACAAAAAACAAGAATTGCACTACAAAGACCCTTTCATAAACAATATATCTTTCACCGAAAACAAATGCAATACGCATCACTGAAACAATTAACCCCCAACCAAATTCCTTCAGGACCAATAAGACACGACAGAAATGATACAAAATTGAAAAACGACCCCACACATCAATGAAGACCCGCAACGAAAGACAGAAACCAAAACCCGAAATAAACAAAAACACGAAGGTCAAAATGTGGCACCAACGTTCCAGCATTTCCAGACGGCGTTTTATCTTTCCTCCGGATCCTGCGTCGTCCGAAAGAGTCCCTCTTAAGCGTCCTGCGTGTCCTATATATACCATAAGACTTTTTAAGATTTTTTTTTTTTTTTTTGTACTCTAACCTTGGGACAGTGCGTTTGTGCTTCGCTGGAGTGACGTCAGCCTTGGCAGATAAAACTCTTCCGATGGGCAGTCGTAAATATTCAGTAGCAGCAGCTATACGCCTTCTGGTCGAGCCGGAAAATGGTCTTGAGGAAAAATGGGAAGAGGGCGAGGGTATATGCCCCCCAACCCCACGCCTCCCTTTAAAAAAAAAAAAAAAACTCTTCCTCACAGTGGAATAAAGACTAGACTACAATGGTTTGGGAAGACAAACGGAGCAAGGAAGAAGACTGCACGAGAATAGTTTGGGAAGATATACGCCAGAGAAGAGAATGAGAAAGAAAGAAGAGGAGTTAAAACAGCGCGCAATATTCAACGACAATGCTAAATTCATACTGCATTTTAACAATTCTCTTTCCGAAGTGGGAAGAGAACAGACTCGAAAGAGAGAAGAACTTGGTGGGAAGACTAAGCGATGAGGAAGAAAAGCGACTCTCTGAGAGAGAGAGAGAGAGAGAGAGAGAGAGAGAGAGAGAGAGAGAGAGAGTAAATAAATCACTACTACAACAGCAAAACAGGGGGGGGGGGGGGGGGGCGTATGCCTTCCCTATATATCTAAGGGAAATGGAAGGAACATGTTTCTTTCATAGCCATCATGATAGAGCGATGGGAGGACTGATATATTTTTTTTTCTTATTTTTTTTGCCTTTTAATACAATGAGATATGGAAGGCGCCAACACGTACTAGCCTACATATGGCACATTCCACAGAACTGCGGCGTAAGGGTAAATTCAAGTCGCTTGTGTTTGTGTATTTGGTACGAAATTGTTTAGTAGGAAATACGTACCATGGATATACTCTTTGTCTGTCTGTTTGAGTACCTAGTTCGAAATGGTTTATCATAAAAGAACATACACATGTATATGCACTGTTTGCTTAGACTACGTATATAATCAAGGTCTGTAAACAAATAAGTTTCTTGCAATGTTTTTTTTATGTCTCGACGTGCATAAAGAAAGAGAAACCTACACAAATCACACATAAAATTTAAAATCTAAATAGTTAACCTCAATGAGTGATTGTCGCCCAGTTAAAAACATTATTGAATAGGAATGAAATATATCCCATTTGATGTGAATGCTTCAGGAAGCGGTAGCCTACAAATAAATAAATAAATAAATAAATAAATAAATAAATAAGTAAATAAATAAGTAAATAAATAAATTCCTGCTTACAATACATAAGTAAATAAATACATTCCTGCTTACAATACTTATTCTTTTTAAATCATATCTTTGTTGGTTTATTTGGACTTATGCTTAAATAACAACGTAACGCTCCCAAAGAAAATTGAGCACGCGAACATTCATTTAATTACAAGTATGTGTGTGTGTGTGTGTGTGTGTGTGTGTGTGTGTGTATGCATTCCAAGGTCATCACATCAATTTCGAGTTGCTGTTTCTGATCACTGAAGGCTATTATTTTAGTTCTTTGTCAGGAGAACAATTAGAATGAAGCCCCCTCCCTCCCCCCCCTC
This sequence comes from Macrobrachium nipponense, assembly GCF_015104395.2. Taxonomy (NCBI): domain Eukaryota; kingdom Metazoa; phylum Arthropoda; class Malacostraca; order Decapoda; family Palaemonidae; genus Macrobrachium; species Macrobrachium nipponense. The sequence continues at coordinate 15,985,234 of NC_061095.1, read as the reverse complement.
CCCCCCGCCCCTAACCGAGACAAGACGCAAAGGGGCCAAACTGTTATTTTAAAAGCAACAAAACCACAATCAATACCGACCGACAATGGCGACCGCATCCACGTGGTTTTAATTACAGCCACGCGCATTCAATTCCGAATGGCATTTCCCTTATTCAATTTCACACGGTGCAGAAGAGAAGAAAAGGAATTCTGCAGCATCACGGAACGCTAATCTGTTTCTAATCGCTTGGGACGACAAGCTCTGGACCCTGGGGACAAGAACTTTTAGCATAACAATAACGAGAGATGCGAAGACAAAGAAACGTAATTAAGTTGTCGCAATTATTATTATTGTTATTTTTTTTCCAGAGGGGATCTCGGTGAGACTACGAGGAATGGGTAAGTCAATGAATTTCTTCGTTCATGTAGCTATGTTTCAGAGATGTCGTGAACTTTGACAATACCTAAATTATAAACAACAGGGTTAAATTCTTCTGATACGTTCAAAATCCATGAACAGCAGCTACGCTCTCTTTTACTACCACCAAAAAAGGCCTAAAACCCATAGACACTGAACAGAAATCTGGGAAAAAAAGCCTGTTTTTCCCTCGACAAATACTTTATATTATAGCAATAAAAAAAATGACTTTTTTTCCTTGAGTTCCTGCAATGGTATTCACAATTATTCAGGCTTAATTTCAAGCTTTATTTCCTAACATATACATGCCGGCTGAAATCAGACAGAGCAATGAAAAAATTACCGGTGCAAAATTCGACATTTACCAACCTCCTAAAAATGCATTCAAATAAACCATACTCCCTACGTCAGAAAGGTCCTGATTCACAAGGACATGCCACTGGGACAAGTCGAACTCAAGGAAGACCATTATTTCCAATTCAACCACATGTCAACTTCGAGGTTTATCAGTTCACAAAAACGAATGACTTTTTTTTTTTCTGTTTAAACTGGAGGGTACACAATCCCGTAGGCCACCACTGAAGGGTGATCGGCAGATATGTTATTTTTTTTTATAATTATTTTAGTTTCTCTCTCTCTCTCTCTCTCTCTCTCTCTCTCTCTCTCTCTCTCTCTCTCTCTCTCTCTCTCTCTCTCGCCACGCCCCCCAAAATCAATCCTAGGACCAACCTCTACGATTTCATGACCCACTCAATAATCGTGATATATGAATTCCCCGGGGGGACACAGATCTACTGAATTCCCCCGAGTGACGTTGGGGGTCCACTGCCCCCCCCCCCCCCGGCCCCCCCCCCCCCCCCCCCCTCAACCTTTCAGCCGATCTGTCTAAGTGGATGTTTTCCATGTGGATGGCTGCCAAGTTTCCAAAGGCTCAGCGGATGAGCGATATATACTATCTCCTATGTCAATTGGGCCCTTTGCAGAGAGAGAGAGAGAGAGAGAGAGAGAGAGAGAGAGAGAGAGAGAGAGAGACGGGGTAATGGAACGCGAAATAACAAAACAGTGTTCGGTCATGTTTAATCATTAGGTCTCTCTCTCTCTCTCTCTCTCTCTCTCTCTCTCTCTCTCTCTCTCTCTCTCTCTCTCGTGGCTCAAACTATCCCGAGAACTAATTAAATTTGGAATCTGAAAAATACACGCATGTCTGTTGTGCTTGTAAATGTCTAAATCTGAAAAACATAAACACATTAGTGAGCTGTATACTTTTACGCATGAAAATACGTGTGTTTTATAATAAAAAAACGTGTGTTTTTTTATTCGCTCACGAATCCATTTATTTAAAAGGCTGAAAAAGGAGAGGAAGAGAGAATATGACACATTCACATATACTTTCGTGTTTGCATCGCATAAATACAAGTATTCACATGTTTATTTCAGGGGCGCATAAACATGCAAACTGGGTCATCTACCGAAGGATGAACCCCAAATACACATGTACATGTACTGGCGTGTTTGTATTAGATAAATGTAAGTATTTACATGTTTATTTCAAAAGCATATAATTATGCATTTTTACAGAACCTCAAATACGCATTTACAAGTACTGGCGTGTTTGTATTAGATAAATATAAGTACTTACATGTTTATTTCAAGAACATATAACAGGCATTTTTACAGAAGGAACCTTAAATGCGCATTTATAAGTACTGTCGTGTTTGTATTAGATAAATATATGTACTGACATGTTTATCGCAACGACACAAACATTCATGATAAATATATGTATTTACATGTTTATTGCGAGGACATAAACATTCACTTTCACATTAAGAACCCTCCAAATACACATTTATAAGTAATGTTGTGTATGTACTGCAGAAATGTTGCATAAACATTTGCCTGTTTATTGCAATAAACATTTGCAAGTTTATTGCAAACATGCATTTTCAAGACGGCGCAAAACCTTGACCCAGTTCGCCTCGTGGGCCACTGGAGGCGCGCCCAAAAATTATCATCAATTCATAAAACGATATCAATTTGATAACGCTCCGGGAAAGACGAAATGGCAGCGATGGCGTCTAGGACCGAATCAAATCTAAAACTTGCAAGTGTCATTGCACTAATGATCGTTCAAGTGCATTGATTTTCGCTCGTTTTTTCCCCCCCGCGTTTGACGTTTATTTTATGACGATTATTGTTTGTTTTGTTTGTTTGTATGGTGTTTTTACGTTGCATGGAACCAGCGGTTATTTAGCAACGGGACCAACGACTTTACGTGACTTCCGAACCACGTCGAGAGTGAACTTCTATCACCAGAAATGCACATCTCTCACTCCTCAATGGAATGGCCGAGAATCGAACTCGCGACCACCGAGGTAGGACGCCAACACCATACCAACCAGGCCACTGAGGCGCTTTTATGACAATTATGGAAATGATATGATATTTCATTTTTTTCATTGGTTTATTGGTTATATAATAGTTATAGATTTGGAAAATTATTTCTCCAAATTTTCTTGTCGCGTTTCAATGATAAAATTAAAATAATCAATAAAATATGACCTTGGAATTGCCAATCTTATATTTGCATTAAAAATTATTTTCATTACTTTATTATTTATTAATTATCGATTAAAAAATTATTTTTTCGAATTTATTTATTGCTTGTCAATGATAAAATAATGATTTCCACTAAATTATTTTCAATAATTATCGTTAAATATTTACTTTTTCAAATTTTAATTTTCCTTGTCAATGATAAAATAATTATTTCCACGTGATTATTATTTTCAATAATTATCGATAAAAAATTATCTTACCAAATTTTCATTTTGCTTGTCAATGATAAAATCATTATTTCCTCTTGATTATTATTTCAATAATAATTGATAAAAAAATTATTTTGCCAAATTTCTTTGATGCTTTCTAAAAAGGTTAGATTGATCGATAACATATGAGCAGGATATTGGCGATTTCACCATCACACTCAATTATTTATTTGAAGAGATATCTTTTCTTTATAAATAGCAAAGACCTGGACGGATAACCTCCTCCTGCAACGAACTATAAATAAAAGAAAAAACAACAACAAAGAAACAAACTGGATACGAAGTAAAAGCGCCTGTTTCTCCAGAGATGCACGCGCTGTCAGAGAGAGAGAGAGAGAGAGAGAGAGAGAGAGAGAGAGAGAGAGAGAGAGAGAGAGACTTCACAGCTTCACTGCCAGCTCACGATTGCATCAAGGAATTCGTATTCAGAACTGGCTCCTAATATTATCGATAAATATATGACATATGCTAATGAGGATGATGCAATCACATAGCACACAGGGCGAATTTACACACAAATAGAACTCCTTCATTCGAAAGGGCCAACGTTATAGAATTAGAAACACAGTTCTGTAATTCAAATGTCAACTTTTCAACATTAGAAGCACTTAGACGTCTTACTATTTCTGAAGTATTTTTTATATTTGTTCTGCATTTAAAAACGGAGTTGACTGACGCTAAGAATATAATAATTCCTCCATATGTCTTGTCTCTCCTTCAGCGGCCGAAATGGACCTTTACGAATTTGGGCCAAGTCACGGCGTCAGAAGAAGAAGAAGAAGAAGAAGAAGAAGAAGAAGAAGAAGAAGAAGAAGGCCAAAAGCCTTCTGTATAACTACAGAAACTCAAATGCAAACATGTTATTTTATTTTTAACAGATTTCTGGTATTTTTTTCATTTTGTATTTTCAGGTATATATTTCTCTTTTCCGCAGTTCTACAGGAAGAAAGTAAAGGAACTAAAAACATAAGCACATACCCTCTGTACCCAAACGATTATATATACCCATATGGAATGCTGTCATCTCTCATCGGCACGATTCCCTATCAACAAAACCGACCAAAGTGGTCACCGACATATGGACTAAGAAAGTAGCTATCGTTCCTTTGTCAATACCGCTATATGAAAGCGTAATGGGTTGTAACAAAATGCCTCTCGTAGATGAAAGGGTTTTGGGGGTTGGGGTGGGGGGGCTAAGAAATTTAAGTAGGGTGACTTACTCAAAGATAACACTTTACAAGGAATGTAATTAATTGCGTATATTTATAAACGTATACATTTTGATATAAAGTTTTAATATCTATATACACGTATCTTGGTACAGACTTCATACGGGTAAAAATACGGGTATATATATATATAATATATATATATATATATAGATATATATATATATATATATATATATATATATATATTATACATATACATATATATATCTGTGTGTATGTGCGTTTTACATTTACTGTATAATGAACGATACTAAATAATTGACGTTACTCGTTTAAGCTAAAAAGAACGCGTCCCTATACGCACTAGATTATAACGCACCTTTCATATGCAACAGGAAAATTGGACACGATAAAGCGAAGCGTAAAAACCTACGTATGCATACAGGACTTCGTTATAAAGAACGCAACTCAGGAAATACTGACATGTCTACATAAGCGGGCGAATGAACGCAACCTTAAAATAAGGTTATACGAACAATACTCAAAATCAAACGCACACAAACGTACACAGTACTCAAAACACACACATAAACGAACATAGTACCACACAAACCAAGACTACCCAAAACGCAACACTTCCCGCAAAAAGAAAAAAAAAAAAAGCGCGCGCCTTTCTGACAGCACAACAGGGCAAATGAACGCGCCCCACTCGAGAAACGATGAAAGACGTCCTAGTCTTCCTCCTCCTCCTCCTCGGCCCGTGTGGTAGGTGCTCGGGCGCTGACGGGCGACCTCTCTATACCTCGCCCTCCTCGAGATCCCACGAAATCCTCCTCCAACCGCCGGTGCTTTCGCTCCAGAGACAAAAGCAGAAGACGGCTCTCGGTGGCTTTCCTTTTGTTCACCGGAGGTTCCTTGAGGCTTCCAGCGACGATGGAGGAGGAGGAGGAGGAGGAGGGGGAGGAGGGGGAGGAGGAGGAGGGCTTCAAAGAGTAAGGTGAGAGAGAGAAAGAGAGAGAGAGCTTTCATCATGGGTGTTACATTCTTTGAAAATTAAATAGTTATATTCAGAGAGAGAGAGAGAGAGAGAGAGAGAGAGAGAGAGAGAGAGAGAGAGAGAGAGACGCATGCACGCAAATGTATAAATGAGTGTTTACCTGAAATGCTTCCACATACGTACGTAAACAAGCATAAATACGTACATTCGTTCGTAAACAAGCATAAATACGTCAACAATCGCTTACATCAAAACATCTGTCAACAGAATCGCGACGTCCAAGAAGACGCCAATGCCCGAATAGGCGTTGCAAATCAGCGATGACGCAATACCTGCTATTTATAACCCACAATGATTTTAATCAACTTTCGAACTTTTTATTTTTCGCTCGCAACTGCACACACGCGGGTGTTAATGGACCCAGACATAACAAAGAGAGAGAGAGAGAGAGAGAGAGAGAGAGAGAGAGAGAGAGAGAGAGAGAGAGAGAGAATAATTTCGGTCAAGGCGAAAAAATTCCCCGGACCGATTCCCAATGGCTGGCGTAAGTCTATCACTTGCGCTTCGAGGATAATTGAAACGCTTATAAATTTGGTCTTGTTGTGAAATGTCTGGATGGGATGAATTGAAGGGTCTGCTGTGCAATTAGAAGAGTCAAAGCTTCAGTTAAGGAGATAAAAAGAATTTAAAACAACCTTGTAGCATCCTTGGTTAACCTTGTCCAATTTTAAAGTCCAAGTTGACATGTCTTCTATCAAGGATACCACAGTTATAAAACGGAGAGAGAGAGAGAGAGAGAGAGAGAGAGAGAGAGAGAGAGAGAGAGAGTCATAATACTAAATTTCTTTCCAATTAACCTTTCCCTTTCCCCCTTTCTCTGCTAAATTCGTAAAAAGGAAGAAAACCAACCAGCCTTCCATGACAGCCCGCACTCGACAATGCCCAGAGGCAATCCAGATATCAAAAGCAATGGAACCATCTGGAGTGGATAAGGACCAATGCTAAGGAAAAGGGGCTAAATTTAAGCCTTGAGAAACCAGACATCCGCACGCCCGCCCCCCCCCCCTTCCTCCGCTTCCCCCACCCGCCAAAGCTACTCTACCTGATGGAGGTAAATGCTGTCGTGGGTTGGGGAGGGGAGGGGAGGGGAGGGGAGGGGAGGGAGGGGAGGGGCAGGGGAGGGGAGGGGAGGGGACATATCTGCCGGTGGAAGGGAATGAAAAAAATAAATAAATAAATAAAACTGGGACAAGGGGTGTTGAGTGTTGCATGTAAGGTCCCCCCCCCCTCTCTCTCTCTCTCTCTCTCTCTCTCGCTCTGCTCTCTCTCTCTCTCTCTCTCTCTCTCTAAGCTAATTTCATAATTCTTTTTCATATATCCATCCTCTCTTCATTTACTATTATATCTATATATATATATATATATATATATATATATATATGATTGCTTGATGCAAGCAACAAGTCCAACCATCTTCTCCAACGTATCGGTTCTCGAAAAACAACTCAAACTAAAATGAGAAGCATATTAATCTGTAGGTAATATGAAGTATTCGCAAAATTCCATGAATACCTTGGGGGTTTTATTTCGACTTTTAATTAAACTGTATCCGTAAGTGATCATTTATCCCTATATATATATACTATATATAATATATATATATATATATATATATATATATATATATATATATATATATATATATATGTTGCACTTGTGCACCTCCATTGATTTGGCTAATTTTATTTTATAGATGAGGAATTTTAACGTTAAACCATCATGTTACCTGTAAAAGGATTATATTCTATATTCGCTGCACAACATGAGCAGCATATATCACAAGGACTTTATGAAAAAAAAAACCTTCACAAATTCACAAAAGAATCTATCTCAGTTTTTTGTTAAAAGGAATTACAAAAAACAACTAATAAATATACAAAAAAACGCAATATCTATCTGAGTTTTTTGTAAAAAGGAATTATAAATAAATTATAAAAAACTATGAAGAACGCAATATGGGAAATAAACAAACACTAACTCCTTAAGAAAATCAAGCAATTCACCCACTGACGTAATAGGAAACGTGTAATCTTCGAAACAATATTTTGACGAAACCACCATCACCACCACCAACATCAAAGATAAGGTTATCAGGATCCAGATAATCGCTTGCTACTACGATAAGCCAAAGAGCATGTCAGGGAAGATTACAGGTCTCTCTCTCTCTCTCTCTCTCTCTCTCTCTCTCTCTCTCTCTCTCTACCACGCCCTCTGGACTTGCCACAAGCATGCTTCTAATCCAGGTAACGGCCGATGGGCCTTGTTACATAAATTACGAGTAAGACCTGAGAGCTGTTATCCTGAGAGAGAGAGAGAGAGAGAGAGAGAGAGAGAGAGAGAGAGAGAGAGAGAGAGAGAGAGAGAGAAGAATTTGATGATTACTCACGACATGAGAACCTGCAGTCATGAAAGAGTGCATGAATTACCCAAATATTTAAAATTATGTTTTTACATGAACAGTGTTCTACACTATACAAATGGCATGGAACAATGCAGTGAAAAAAATTATATATATATATATATATACTATATAATATATATATAAATATATATATATATTACGTAAAATATATTCACCCTTCAAGAATCAAACTCCGGAAACCGTATAACCATAGTTAAGCCAAAACACTATAATATAATAATATTAAAAAATATTATATATATAGATATATATATATATATATATATACCATATAGTATACATATATATATATACAATATATACATATTATATTATATTATTATTAATATATATATATATATTAATAATAATATATATATATATACCGCTTTGGTTGAGCCCGAATGACATCAGCGACGGAATTCGCAATTTGTTGGAGCACTCGAACGACAGAAGGCCCCCCCCCTCGCCTCTACGCCATCAAAGCCACCCTGGGCGAGGATGGATGGGCGGGCAGTTGGGGGATGAAGACAGGCGTGTCATCCACTTTTGGCATCCCCCATGGCTACAAACTCATGAGGACCAAGGGGACATCTCATGGGGAGTTTCCCCTTCGAAGTATTTCGGAATGGTTTATCGGGAATTTCGTCTCCTCTTGGCCATATTCCCGTAGTGAATTAAACCATAACGACAATGGCCACAAATCAATCATTTTAGATAGATCTCGCGTCAATAATGACATTCAAGTCTTTTCTTTCTTTTAACAAAAATATTGAAAAATACAACCCAACCAGTGACATCATTTTGAGTTGCTTTTAAAATCTCAAAATCAATAACAACAACGGCAAGCCATTAATAATTTCAAACTGTCAATAATACCAGTTAATCCATTTAATCTAAATTATTGTATAAAAAAATACAACCCAACCAGTATTATCGTTATTTCGAGTTGCTTTTAAAATCTCAAAATCAGTAACAACAACGGAAATCCATCAGTCATTTCAGACTGTCAATAATACCATTTAATCCATTTAAAAAAAAGGAGGCTTGCCAACCATCAATTAAGACTATCATTTCTAGTTCCTTTCAACAAACTCTCGTCCTTTCTACTCTTACCGCAAAATCATGGACATAAACAACAGCCAAAGCTTCAATGTCTCGGCACTGGTGCCTCCAATAGGACAATATCTTCCTGACGTCATCTGGCTGTAGGCTGGCACCGGCAGAGACCCGTTGGCAAGGGGGTTAGGGGAGGGGAGGGGAAGGAGGACAAGGGGGTCACCTCATGGGGAGGGTGGACAGGAACCCCTCTCTTCAAACAGATCACGAGCGATAATATCGCCGATGGCTTGCTAAATTGGGTAACATCAGGTTATGGAGGCACGTGATTTTCTTTCACCAATCGTTTACTCCTCTCTCTCTCTCTCTCTCTCTCTCTCTCTCTCTCTCTCTCTCTCTCATACATAACCGATTCCTTTCTCTCCACCTCTCCTCACTCTCGCTTTCCCTTGCCAACATCTGGGTTTGTCGTTAACGCCGGACAATGGAAAGTTGAAAAGGTCAGGGGTCATCACCATGACGCGTTACGGGACCACCACCCACAGTCGCTACAACACCAAGACCAGCAGGCACGGCGCGGCTGTAGCAACACCAACTACAGCTGAATGCAGAAACGTTACCACCACCACCACCCCTTTTTAAGAGTTTACACCCCCCAGAAGACGGAGCAACACCAACTGCACTTGAATGCAGAAACGTCATCACCACCATTCCTTTTTTAAGGGTCTACGCCCCCCTGAAGATGAAGCAACACAACTACAGCTGAATAGCTGAATGCAGAAACGTCATCACCACCACCAATCCTTTTTAAGGGTCTACGCTCCCCTGATGACGGAGCAACACCGCCTACAGTTGAATACAGAAACGTCATCACCACCATTCCTTTTTAAGGGTCTACGCCCCCTAAGACGAGGCAACACCACCAGTAATAACACGGAAGAACATTCAAAGCAAAGCGCTTACAGGTAGAATCATAAATAACTACCACAGGGTTAAATACAGTCCCTACGGTCAACATCCATGGACAGGTGCTACAGAAGGACAGGAAGATCCTGTCTTCCTGAAGCAGTTGTCAATTACATCTACAGAAGACCCACTCCAGGTGCTCCATCAATATCGAAGAAGCTTTCCATAAAATCTCTCCCCTCCTGGAAGAGCCAGGCATGAAGTGGAGGTCACCTCATTAAGGATAGTGAGTTATCCAATACCCTTTTTTGGTCATTCAAGTGCTTTCATTCACAGAACTATTTCCAGAATAAAAACCTATAAAAAAAAAATAGGTGGAGTAAACGAAAGGGCAGATATTCGATCCAATTCATCACAAACCCGAGACTTGTTTGAGTATTGCGTCATATTCTTTTGTTGGACTGGAGAGGTGAATAATAATACTTCCTTCCAACTGCCACAAAAAAGATTTCCAAGTAATTAATCAAGAATACCAAGAAAGGGACGGCTCATTACAACTCAACCCAAAGCCATTAACATATATCGGGAAGTTTCTGTGACGTCAACGACGTATGACGTATTCAATGAATCAAATTGTTATTAAATTTGGCAATGTAATGGAAATCGGTTTTTTTCCCTCATACTTCTGAGTTACCTGTGATACAGACACACACAAACTGTAAACTATTATTACACCAGATTATTATATGCATGTTATTCCTAAAACTTCATCAAAGCAGTTTCCAGGTTTTGATATCATTACCGTCTGACTGTTACAAACAAATGAAGTTACGTTAATATGAGAAATGTAAGAAAAAAAAAACTCTTAGAGATGAATCTGGAACACGTTAAAGAGTTCCAGAATCCAGAATCCAGAATCCGAAGTGGAAAATAAGACCAAATGATATATTTTTAATCTAATAATAATAATGATGATAATAATGAATATTTCAAGTGAATTAAAGTTATAAATCCATTTGAATGTTACTTACTCACGGAACGCGTTAAAGCGTTCCAGGATTCAACAGATGGGACTGGAAAATTATTATGGAAAGCATTTTTTTTTTAAATTATTATGGAAAGCATTTTTAAAAATCTTTAACGTTGAAGGGTCATCTACTCTAAAGCTAAAGAGGCCTCTAATATCTGAGAGTCCCGAGAAGGACTCCACCTCAGGAGGTCCAGTGTCACTCACCCGGGCGGCGAGCGAGGTCTGAGGTTTCTCCAGCAGGTCCCACAGGAACTTCTGGTAGGGGGCGCACCAGCCGTCGCCGAAGTCCTCCTCCTCCCTCTGGCGGAGGGACTCGGCCTCCTTGCGCATCTCCTCGTGGACGTGCTCCTTGCGCTGGTGGTACTTGTGTTGGCAGCAGGACTCGAGGTACAGCTCGTCGATGCCCCAGTACTCGAGGTCGTCGGAGAAGGCCAGGACGCACATCTCCTCCACCAGGTGGAGCTTGCCCGTGCGGTAGAAGTTGAGGATGGAGGAGAAGGAGCGCGGGTGGCGGTCGAAGAAGTATTCGTTGTCGATGAGGGAGTAGTCGTCGCACAGCTCCATGATGGCCTCGTGGGTGTTGCATTCCCGCAGGCGGCCCAGGCGGGTGTGCGGCAGGCGCTCGAGGGTCCGCCACAGCACCTCGTGCCGCACCCCGCCCACGTTCAGCTGCACGCGGCGGTTGAGCGCCTTCGACCGCATAATCATGAAGGGTTCGGGCGGCAGGGACGTCATGGAGCGGCTGTGCAGCCGGGTCAGGCCCCCCGCCGAGGAGCGACCCCCGCCCGCGTCCTCCTTGTCATCGTCCAGCGTGTCCATCATGTCCTCTTTGTCGGGGGGGACGTCGCCCCAGCGTACTCCCAGGGTGCCGCCGCCACCGCCCCCGCCGCTGGGTTCGTGCGTCCCCCCACCACCCGTGCCGTCTCCGGTCATGGCAGCGCCCCGCCCTCACCGACGCCAGCCGGCCGCCACCGCCGCCCCTCGCCACCCACCATCACGCTGCAAAGGAAAAAGGGCATTATCGGTCGAGTGCTTCCTTTCATACATACCATCTTCATCAGCTAAACCTCACAGTTATTTCTTAATTAGAAAAAAAAATCTCTACCTGATAAAATAAAATTTATTTTTGCAACCTACAAAAAACAATAAACTCGTAAGGGGGATTTTTTCCATTGTAAATTTCACATAAGTTTACCTCATTCAATTGCAGAGGGGCAAGCAAGGTGCAATTTCGGGTTTTATAAGAATGCAATTTCACACACCTTAACTTTCAACTAATAATAATAATAATAATAATAATAATAATAATAATAATAATAATAATATATTACCTAAATTTGTCAATCCTACCATTCTTTTTGCATAACCAAAATCATCCTAGGTACGATAGTAACTTCAATGAAGAAGAAATTCATACACATCAAATAAAAATATTTAAGATGAAAATCATTTGAAAAATAAATCTGAAATTCTCGATGAAGGAATAGTTGAAGTAACATGTCTAAGCAAAGTCAATAAACAACGCCCAATAAGCACATACATCACATTTAAAGATAAGATTATTTCCCCTAAACCGCTCGAAGTCCTGGAAAATACAATTAAACAGGAACTACAGTACCTACATGATTCGATACATGCATCGCTACTAAATTAATTTTACTCCATATTTCATCACTCTCGGACGCAACAATAAGACTGAGATAACACCTGTATCGAGTTATCGAAATCAAGTCAGCTAATTCATCAATCTAAAGAAAGCTCTACAAGCAACTCATTCATATTTCCTTACGCATCTTGAAAACAATAACGAATAGCGAGGAATTGAGATAAGACCGGAGAACTTAGAGATAAGACCGGAGAACTTTGAGATAAGACCGGAGAACTTACAATCATAAAATCATCGCCAATAAATTACTAAATCAGCGGTAAGGAAAGCCATATTAACCCATTAAGGTAACACGCGCTGAAAATGTATTCATACACGAACTTTGTCTCTTCATCACAGAAATTTACTTTCCAAGAAAAAGCCGATGAAACCAAAATCATAATTAAATTAGAAGAAAATATGGAATTATTCTTAAAGAATCTAGTAAGTTATCTGCTAACGCGCAAAGGCATCTCGGATCCAACTGAAAGTAATAAATTGCTTACAAGACACAAAAGCTATAATAAGTGAATAGCACAAGATTTGGTGACAACTTCAAGCAAATAGCGATTTTCCTTTGGGAAATTAACTCCGCGAATAAAGAGCTATCAGTAACAACGAAAATAAAAAAAAAAGTTCAAAGCCTAAGATAAAAAGCACCAACGAAAACCTCTTCATTTAACTAACATAATACACCACCTATATAAAGGTACACAAAACGATATTTATACCACAACATACAAAACACACGCAAGGGGCGTGGCAAAGCACAACAATACGTCAGCTAATTTGCAACCAGGTCTGTGCCAAACATCAATCAATCAGTCGATGTAAAAATAAAGGCCATGTAATGCACAGTGTGCCTACCTAACATGGCTCTCGCTCCGAGCGAATATTCCAGGCTTAAAGGGAGAGATATCGAACGGCTTTGCTTGAACCCATGCAATAGCCAATTGCACCCTTGCAACAGGGGGATGTCTTTTGCCTTATCGGAGAGACAAAAATGAGTTAACGCGTACACACACATGGATTGACAGACGCTGTTTCTTTACGACAGATCTCTCTCTCTCTCTCTCTCTCTCTCTCTCTCTCTCTCTCTCAATAGAATCGTCCAGTAACATTGTTATTCTTTGCTACAAATGGGCATACCTTCCAACATGAAGTATTACGTTCCAAATACCTGTTCAAAGACTCGAGTTCTTGATAATAAAAATGTTTATTAAATGAATATATTTATTTTCGACCAGGAGTATACTTTTAACTAGTATTATGTCCAAACAAAAATAGATGGAAAAAATTGCATGACAGTATGCAAATTTCGATCCCAATCAAGGATGAAGTTCGTAACCTAACTTGGCGACATGGAGAATGGGCAAAGAACGCATTTTCAAGATATTGTCTTTTATTCTCTTCGTACTCAAATGACACCGTGTGTCTGAACCAGCGTCCAATTTCGAATCTGGAATGAGATAACGTTCCTTATCTATGTATAGTTGAGTCCGTCTTCGAGCGAGGACATAGAATGAAAGAAAAGATACAACGTGAACAGAATATGTATGAAAGTCTCAATTTTCGTTAATTTTTATTTTTCCATTGCGTCACTGACATCACTGATTATCTCTCTCTCTCTCTCTCTCTCTCTCTCTCTCTCTCTCTCCTGCTAATAATGTCGCTTTAATTTATCACTCTTTTGCTTAAAAGCAGGGCTTAGTCGTCAGCAGTTTCTGCAGCACAACTAAACTAAATATAATACCTGAGAGAGAGAGAGAGAGAGAGAGAGAGAGAGAGAGAGAGAGAGAGAGAGAGAGAGAGAGAGAGAGAGAGAATGTCACTGACGCAATGAAAAATAAAATCTACGAAAATGGAGACTTTCAAATATATAATGTTCTTGTTTCTTTTTCTACATTTTCCCGATAGAACAACTAACATTCTCTTGTAAAGAATTTTTCGTGTCTCCAACGTAGCAGCAAAAAGACGATACGATCAAGGCTGCTCTATTTACCATACACACAATGCCCTCGGTCATTACACAAAAAAATGCCCCGCTAACAAGAAGTAATCGATCTACAAGGACACCGGCGAGGGGCGTATCATTAACCCGTGCATTCCTCCACGCCATGGCACTAATGTATAATAATGTATAATGAATCAACCTACGGGAGCCCAATTGGGCTGAAGAAAAACACGAAGGGGGAAGGGGTCGTTGTTCCTTTGCCGAAGAACTGTTAGGCTAGAATGTTTGTACTTGATTTCATTAATTAGGCCGAAGAAAACGCCCGAAAACTCAACGGTTTTGGAAAATTATATTAAGGAAAACTTACAGCAATGAAGTAACTGTCCAAAAAATATTTCTTCATCGCCTCCACTTGTCAAGGGAATGGTATTTAATGAGTAAATCTTTCGGCAATCCTTGGTGTATCTTTTTTTTCGGCAATTCTTATCTTTTTTTTCGGCTATCCTTGATATCTCTTCTTTCGGCAATCCTTAGTATCTTTTTTTCGGCAATCCTTGGCATTTTTTTCGGCAATACTTGGTATCTTTTTTCGGCAATCCTTAGTATATTTTTTTTCGGCAATCCTTGGTATCTTTTTTCGGCAATCCTTGGTATCTCTTTTTTTTCAGGCAATCTTTGGTATCTATTTTTTCGGCAATCCTTGGCATCTCTCTTTTTTCGGGAATCCTTGGTATCTTTTTTTCGGAAATCCTTGGTATATTTATTTTCGGCAATCCTTGGTATCTTTTTTTTCGGAAATCCTTGGTATCTTTACTTTCGGCAATCTTTGGCATCATTTTTTTCGGGAATCCATGGTATCTTTTTTTCGGCAATCCTTGGTACCTCTTTTTTTCTGCAATCTTTGGTATCTCCTTTTTTCGGCAATCCTTGGTATCTCTTTTTTTTCGGCAATCCTTGGTATCTCTTTTTTTTCAGCAATCCTTGCTATATACTTTTTTCGGCAATCCTTGGTATCTCCTTTCCCGGCAATCTTTGCTATCTCTTTTTTCGCCAATCCTTGTTTTTTTTCCGGCAATCCTTGTTCGGCAATCCTTGTTATCTATTTTTTTCGGCAATCCTTGGTGTATCTTTTTTTCGGCAATCCTTAGGCAACTCAAATGACAAACTACAAAGAATACTCGGTTGCAAAGACAAAAAATCATAAATACCAAAAAGTGAAATAAAAAATAAATATAGCCGAGATCTTCATCACATTCTCTGTGATCCACATATGCTAAACGTCATAAACAACATAACTAAAAAAAATATAAAATAAAAACTCGCAAAATCCCAGAGTTTATCTTTTATCATATATAACCGGATTCGTCCCAAGTATCCGACGGACGAGGAAATCGCTGGTAATATCGGTACTGGCAAGCGAACGTTCTTCAAAGATCAAAGACCACGAAGAACTTGGCGCTAATGACCCCACTCAAGAGCTGCTTCAGTATGCTCGAGATGCCATCAGTGAACGCCAGAATGCCCAAACTAGATCTAGCTAATTAACTGACTGGTCACGTGCAATGTACTACATGTTAAAATTTATAATTCATATAATACTACTATGAGTTTTTTTTCTAATCAATGAAAGTAATGTTTATAAAAGAATCATTGTGAAGATTTAGCGATTAAACCCAGCATTGGGGCACTTTCAGCCTTCAGTGATTTAGTGAAAAAAAAAAAAAATATAACAATAATAAAAAGGGGAGTCAGAGTGGTTGAACAGCAAAAAAGCTGCAATTAAGTAGGTGTAGCTATGAGGCCTAAGGGACGCCGCTATTAACCTTCAGTATCGCCTACATCGCACCGAGTGAGGCGCACTGGCGACGCTAACCCCCAAAACACAAGGGAAAGGAATAATTAAGAAAAAGTGGTACATTTTTAGGTAAAGAACAAAGATAGAAAATAAACTGAAGAATGTGAAAGGAAATCGGATATTCCAATCTTTGTCAATTATTCTCTTACATCGGTTCCTCATCTATAGCTCCTTAACTTATCAAATTTAAATCGCATTAGTCTTTCGTTAAGTGACTTTAAAAATGAAGGGTGAATTGTCTTTAAAACCAAATAACATAAATGAAAATATGATCATGTTGGAAACTGACGTAACATCAAATTACTATGCATGCCAGAATTGGGGAAAAAATCACCCTCTACAAAGTTCACATACTAATACTACTACTACTACTACTACTACTACTACTACTACTACTACTACTACTAATAATAATAATAATAATAATAATAATACTTCGGAAGGAGACCCTCTCGTAGGCATGTTTTATTAAAAATGACTGCTGCTTCAGCACTATTAATCTTGTAAAGAGTCTTCTCTATCTTTTTGATGACGGCTTTCTCGTTGTTGCTTAGACTGGCGAGCAACGCACCAAAGGGCATGGTAAAATTCGGTTGAGTCATTTGATTTATTATTGCTTATACAATTATCTCTCTCTCTCTCTCTCTCTCTCTCTAACGTTTCCTCCTGATCCGCAGGACATATCAAGCGATAACTGCTGAGGGACTGAATTCCAGTTGTTGTTGTTGTTTTAGATTAAGCTGGCTTTATGCCAGCACGGGCTCTTGCTCAAGAGCAGCCCGTAGGTCATTTGAATATTTGCAGGTGAAAAAAAATTCCAGTGGCGAGTCCATCTCCTTATAACGTGATGTTGCGGGCTCTTGAGTACGGTCAGAGCACCTCCCCGGCGGGTCGGGTTTTCATTGGTTCCTGGGAAGGTGACTCATACGGCGGGCGTTTAAGAGTCTTGCAGACCTTCTCAGGTGGGGGGTATCACCGGGGCCTCTTGATTGGCTTCTACCTGAGTGATGTCACCCCTGGTATTATTCTCATGTCCGGTGTTTGTTTTATGCGCGCTGGTACTTTCGTTTGGGGGGGAGGGGTGTTGTCCTCCTCACACACGTCGGTATCAGGAACGCTTCTTGGGTGGTATTAAAGGGGGAGGCTTTTGTTCCAGGATAAGCAGCGCTTCTAGGAGACACAGACGTCGTGGGTCAGGTGCTCTAACGATGATCTTAATATTCCTGACGATGTCGTCTCTCGTGATGTTTCTCTGGTGTACTGCAAGGGCGTGCTGCCTAATGGCGCCCTCCTGGGCGTGGCAGGAGATCCTTTTTGACAGGCGCATCGTCGTCATGCCGATGTAAATCCCAGGGCATCCTTGGGCAGGTCATACGTATCGGTAGACAACGTTGGACTGCTTTAGGGCGTCTCCTAAGGGCGGGGAGGGGTTGTTCTTCATCAGGAGGTCCTTCGTACGCCGACTCTTGTAGTAAATAATGAGGGACACACTCTTTCCTTCTTCCATGGGGCGGACGTGATCCTCTATTATTTTCTTCATGGCTGCTTCGTCCTCCTTGTATTGGTGGTGCATGAAGGCTTTATAGAAAAGTTTGATATCCTCCGGGGGTGGAATGTTCCTTCTCTCTTCCTCCGTCATGTACCACTTGTCAAGGGCGGCTCGTGTTTCTCGGTTTACGAGTTTATTCGAGTACCCATTGTTAATTAGCATCTGGGATGCTCGGTCGAGTTCGAGGTGTGTGTCCTGCCACGTCGAACAGTGCGAGAGGGCCCTCCTGACGAAGGCCCTGACGGTGGTGGTCTTGAACCGCTCAGGACACTCGTTATCTCCATTTAGACAAAGTCCAAGGTTCGTAGCTTTGGTGTAAACTGTAGTCGCCAACTTCTGATTCGTCTTCGTGAGAAGGACGTCGAGGAAGGGGAGCCGATCGTTGCTGCTGTACTCGACGGTGAAGTTGAGTGCGCTTTGCTGCAGAACTGCTGCTGAAGGGCTTCTACCTCATCCTCGCAGTCGGCTTGCACGATGTCATCGATATAGCGTCCGTATGTGCGGGGACATCTATGTTGCGAGAAGACCCTTTCTTCCACTTCACCCATGTAGGCTAACATCTAAAGCTTTCGTCAAAAGCTCGTTAACAAAATACAATAAAAAAAGATTAATAATTCCATCTTATTTTTTTGCGACGAAATGATTCGCTGTGCCTTTAATGCATTGCTCGGAATTCCAACAGTCTCTGAAGACACATCAAAGAAGGAGGAGGAGGAGGGAGGAGGAGGAGGAGGAGGAGTAGGAGGAGGAGGAGGAGGAGGAAGGCGGCTTTCTTTTTTAAAAATTACCCTCACGACACTCTGGCTGCATGAAACCTGTGCATGTTGCGATGCAACGGGAGAGACACAACGAAAGCACCAAAGCAAGACCTCATTGCTAGGAGGAGGAGAGGAGGAGAGGGGGGGGGAGGGGAGGGGGAGGGGAGGAGAAGGGGAGGGGAGGAGAAGGGGAGGGAGAGGGGAAGCATGACAACAACAGCCCCCTCCTCTTATCGAGTGGAACCGTTCGCTATTATTCAATTCCAATTTTTTTCCCCTTCTTATTCGTGCTGTGACCCATTGATTTCGGATAGCAATTTGGGC
Source organism: Macrobrachium nipponense (assembly GCF_015104395.2). Lineage (NCBI taxonomy): Eukaryota > Metazoa > Arthropoda > Malacostraca > Decapoda > Palaemonidae > Macrobrachium > Macrobrachium nipponense. Next base: position 15,966,297 of record NC_061095.1, on the reverse strand, counting down.
TCGTGTCATACGCTGTCTGGATGAACGATAATTTGAAAAAAAAAAAGTCTAAAATATATTGTACCCCCTCTTTTTTAAGGTCTAAATCTGATAGAATTGAGTCTAACCATAAGACTGTGAAGGTATACTTAGTTTAATCTTAAGTCTGAAGACATACAGCTGCTTAAGACTTTTATGAATGTAATTCATATAGTGCATATAGACCTACATTTACTAAAATATTTCTACAATAAGCCGCTTCCCCTCACAGGGGTTGGCTCCTTGGAAAAACTAAATACAGGTCATTACCAAATTCACATTTTAACAGCCGTATCGCGGATGAAACCCCTGGTGCAGGATTACATTACGTATATACATATATATATATAATATATATATAGTATATATATCTATACACATATATGAATATATATATATATATACTATATATATATATATACTTTTTTTTCGCAAAAGGGAGCAAATCCAGCGAAGAAAATAAACACAATGGCCATTGCCACATTCATACTTTGAATACTGAATCATCCATATCCACAAGCTCAAGTAATGAGAGAGAGAGAGAGCGAGAGAGAGAGAGAGAGAGAGATTAACGTCCAAAATGTTAAAGGCTGTATATATACCCTAATATATATATATATATATATATATATATATATATATATATATATATATATATAATATATATAAGAAAATAAAAATTTTCAATTTTTTTTTTTTTTCTAAACGTCTATTAACCACAACTGATTCACAAACGCAGAAATCATAAAAAAAAAAATGTCTAAATAACTTTTAGCAGCATTAAGGTCGTCGTCAGAACTATAAACTGAAAAGAATGTAAGTAATTAGGATATGATATTGTTGTTAAAATACTAAACAAACAAATGATAGCTTTAAGAGGGGGTAAAATGGTGACCAAGCCATGAGTTATTTCCGTCATTCCTTTATACTACCATACATATCTATACGAAATTATGTATGATAAATTCGTAAAGTAACTAAGTCTACGGGCATAACCAGCCCCGTTTCACGGGCATAACCAGCATTGTTTCAGGAAACCCGTTCTCACCCCCACCCCCTTCGAAAGGGGGCTGGGAGGTAGGATGAAGCCCATTTATAAACCATCTTAGGGGTCCCCACTATAAACCTGCCAAGTTTCATGCCCATCGTACCAGCCGTTAGACCGTGATTGAATGACAGGTAAACGGACGGACAGAAATAACGTCCATTATACTAGTAAGATTGGTACTTTTTTATCAGGGTAGAAATAACCACAGTAATTATCCGTGTTTACAAACTACCATATAATCTACATTTAACTCATGAGGTCTTTGAACAGGAATGAACACAGATCTTATTTGAATGACACTCAGGTCGCCAAATTCGTTTTCACCGGTAAACCGACATATTCCCAATCACAAGAACCAAATAACCATGGCCAATCACAAGGACCCAATCACCAACCATAATATGCTTAGGTTTCCACCCAAGCAGTTATTTTTCTTTATACAATCTGAGATTGTGGATCACTCAAAATATAAGTTGCCCGGTCAGGACATTTGTCGGCTTTACATACATACATGCACACACAAACACCTACATACAGTTTATCAAAGAAGCATATGCTATAATAAGAGATTTAATTCCACATTTATGTAACACAATCTCTCGTGGCCAATTAATGGAATCAACATAACTGCATAAATAGGAATTAGTTTGCATTAGTATTTCCCAAGCATACCAAAATCTTAGAATTTCCACGTTTTTATCAACAAAGAAAACGTGAAAAATTATGTAAAACGTTTTCCCAGGGAACCAGAATGAAATATAAAACGTTCATACAGATAATCTTGACATAATATACCAGTTTTCTCAGATAAACCGAACACAACGTAAAACGTTTTCCCAGAGAAACAATACAAAACGTAAAACGTTTTCCCAGAGAAACGATACAAAACGTACAGCGTTTTCCCAGGGAAACAATACAAAATGTAAAAGGTTTTCAAGAGAAATCTAAACACATATAACCCTTTTCTAAGGGACAAAGAACAACATATAATATATTTCTATAGGGAACCCAAATACAATGCAAATCATTTTCCCAGAAATACGGAACACAATGTAAAACGTTTTCCTAAGGAAACCGACCAATATGTAAGCCGATTTCCCAGGGACACCTAAAACAATGTCAAACGTTTACCCAAGAAACCGAACAAAATATATGACGTTTTCTCAGATAACCCGAACAAAATATAAAACATTTTCCCCCATTGAAACCTATCAAAATATAAAACGTTTTCCCAAAGAAACCTGACAAAATATAAAACGTTTTTAAAGATAAACTGAACAAAATATAAAACAGAACAAAATATAAATCGTTTCGTCATATAAACCCAACAAAATATTAAACGTTTTCCCTCGAGAAACCGAACAAAATATAAGACGTTTTCTCAGATAAACTTATAGTGTAAACTGTCACCAATCGTCTGACGAAACCGACCCTTCTACAACCGCTCTCCCCTCAAAATAAAATAAGATAAAATGAAATAAAAAATAAAATAAAACAAAACTGAGAAACATAGAAGCAGATACCCAACCAGGACGAATCATCAACTGCAATCAACTGCGTGATAGAATCCATGCCATGACAGTTGAATCGGCCCAAATACATCGCTCAATACATAAACACGATGACCTTGCGCCGGCATTGACTGGCGGGTATTAATCACTAATGCACAAACGGAAGTATTGGCGAATTTTGCACGCGCCAGATTTTGCAATATTGCAGTTCGCTCTTATCGTGTTTTATTCGGCATGAAACATCAGCAAGGTTGAAAATAAGTTGACTCACTATCAAAATAACTCTCCTGAGTACAACATCAATAACCTGCACTAACCG